>NW_022279781.1:300000-384134 GCF_009193385.2 Nasonia vitripennis
TGTACAGCACACATGTTGATAATGTGGATTTTGTAAAGAAAATCAAAGGTATAAATAAAGTCGTCAGTTGTGAAAAAAACTATTTGTTTTGATGACTATGTAGACTGTTTGCAAAATCAAAGAATTTTGAAAAGAAAGCAATCTGTTATTAGACCAAAATTACACAATGTTGAAACCATACAGCAAGAAAAAATTGCACTAAGTCCGTACGATGATAAAAGATTCCTGATACCAGACAGCAATGAAACACTGGCTTGGGGACATTATAGAATAAAGTGAGTATAAACCTTTACAAAATCAATAATGATACATCATGTTATTAGAAATATTATGAGAAAATTTAAGTTAGTATACATTAATTTCAGGTTATCGAGTGCTGATAATAACTCAAGCAAACAAAATAAGAATCTACGTTTTAGTGATAAAGTTTTGATTCATAATATGTGTACATGGACGTTTGCATATCAGAGTGCTCGACGTGGTGAATGGATGCAGGCTGCATGTGATCGTAAACGTTTTAGAATGAGGATTGAAAGAACGGGAGTAATTATTAATCCAGTGCTTTTAAAAAAAATCTCAGTTTTGTTAATACTAAGCAGAAAAACATATAATGGAAAGTTATGTATATGTATATATATAAATAAATTAATTAAAACGAAATTAGTTATAAATGTTGTTTATTAATTTTTTCCTCATTACAAATCATTTTTACTTATCCAACTATTATGTGTATCATCGAATCCTAACCATTTTACATAGTAATTATTACCGCCCTTTTTAACAACTTTTTCTATCAAATAGACATCCGGACACTTCGTTTTTTGTAGTTCTTCTTCATAAAATCCTCCAACTATCGATAGATTTTGATAGTCTTTCAAGAGATAAGTATATGGACTCGTATGATGTACTCGATCAACAGTAAAAATCTCAGTAGACCAGTTGGGTGTATAACCTTTCTCAAAAATCTGTTTACTTTTACTTACTCGAACTCTATCACCTACTTTGAATTTAGCACATTTAAATAATAGATTTGGAACTTTTCGCTTCTTGATTTTGTCATATATACTAGATGCATTATCAACTGTGAGATTTCTAGGTTTAATGACAATTGTTCGATGCTTAGTATCATTATATTGATAAATTTGATAAAATTTGCAACCATTTATGATTTCCATTCAAACTAAACAGTTTCCACATTCGAGTTTTAAGTGTACGATTAAAACGTTCACAGATTGAAGCTTTCAGATTGCTGTAGGTAGAGTACAAGTGTATTTTATATCGTTTCATGAGATTTTCAAATTCCTTATTATAGAATTCCTTGCCACGATCAGTTTGTAAATTTTTCGGAACGCGTCCTTGCTTCAAAATAGACAGCATCGCTGCTGCTACATCTTTTCCAGTCTTCTGCTTGATTGGAACTGCCCATGCATATTTGGAAAAAATATCAATTACTGTGAGCATATACTTATAGTTCTTATTGTCTCGAGCGTAAGGTATCATCTCGACAAGATCAGCTTGCCACGTTTCATTAATATCTCGAATATCAACTTTTCTGCGTGTATAATTACGTCGAGCAGGCTTATGCAATTCTTCCACAACTTGATGCCGTTGATCCATAGTTTTAGAATCTTTTATAACCTTGTTTTTCAGGAAAAGAATTAGTATTAATAGAATATTTCTCAGTACACTTCTTCCAGCTATTAGAAGATTGGCTATCTTTTGTTTTCTGATTTTCAAATATATTGTTATCAAGCTTTTTATAGCTTTGTTGTCCAGGAAAAGGGTAAGTATTCGTAGAATACTTATGTCGATCCATATTCACTTTTTTTTTTTTTATTTCAAGTAGCAGTTTGTGTATTGTCTCAATCTTAACTGTAAGTATTCTTAACTTTTCATCAATTTCGTCTCTATGCAGCTTAACTATTTCATCTAAATTAGTAATTTCACTTTTTAGTTGTGATGTTGTAGCTTGAGTAACAGTGCGTAGAGTATTTAAGTTAACAGCATCACTTAAGGAGGTTCGATAGATCTCTGGCGGGGCAGGCGGTGCGGGGGGCACGCCTATGCTTATACACGGGGACCTCGCTGTAGTACCAACCTTAGATAAATTAATTTGAGCGAACTAAATATTCTATTTATGTGTGAATTTTTATTACAAATATTAGCTTTTGTCCTTTTTTCGCATTACAAGTGAATCAATTAACTTTTTATTTGAATAAAAGTGCATATTCATTAATTAAAAGCATCCAGAACTTTGAAGTGAAATCTGGCAACGCTGCATATTAGTGTCGTGTAATCTTATAAGGTGGCTACGCTGTGCTGAGATTGTATACAGTTTCTACGGCGTAAACATGAATGAGCGTCCAAGATACAAAGGGAAAATAATGACAGAAAAGCAGTATAAAAGGCGTATGAAACAAATAGAAAGTGGATTAATGAGAAAAAAGGAAAAAGTGCAAACCAAGAATCAATGTGATGACGACCAACAAGCTGAGTGCATGATAGAACGACGCCGCATTATAGATTTGAAGGTTATGGCGCAACATCTTTACTGTTCATTTTGTACGGAGATTCTTTCTCTTGAAGACATAGAGAAAGAAGCAAAGAAAGGATTGGCTTCAGATTTTACGGTTAGATGCAGAAAATGTCTTGCAACAAGTATTGTTCCTACAAGCAAAGTGCATCTAGGACCTAATGGACAGCTTTTATACGATAATAATACGAAAGCTGCTCTTAGTAAGTTTATGTTGATTTTTGTATTATGTTACAGTCTTTACAAACATTTCATTTAATTTAACATTTATAGGTGCAATACACAATGGAAATGGACATACAACTCTAAAAAAATTCTGTGGCTCGATGAATATGCCATGCATGACTGCAAAAACTTATAAATCTTACGAAAGAGAAATTGGACCTGTCATTGAGAGCGTAGCCAAGGAAAGTTGTCTAGAAGCTTGTAAAGAAGAAAAACGTTTAACGAAGAGTCAATTAGACATTCTACAAAAGCGTTTGTAAGTTTATTTGGATCAATGAGAATTTAAAATCATAAGAATGAATTCTAATCTTTGATTTTTACACGCTGAAATTGTACATTTTTTTTAATTTTGATTAATTATTAACGAACAATGATGAGTCAATTAGACATACTACAAAAGCGTTCGAAAGTTTATTTGGATCAGTGAGAATATAAAATCATAAGAATGGATTCTAATCCTTAATTTTTACACGATGAAATTGTACATTTCTTAACTTTGATTAATTATTTATTTTTGGTAAGGAGATTGATTTTTTTTGTAGTCCCAGTTGTGAAATTACGTAACTTTCAAGCTGTTTATCAAAATCTTATTTACTAATTTTGTGTATATTACATATTTAAACTTTTATTTTCTAATTCATTATTTATAAAGAAAATATTGAAAGTATGAATTGGCTTCAATGAAATTTATTTTAGTTTGGTTATTTTAGAAATTCAGTTATACTAACAGTTTTTGCTCAATTTTATGGAAATAGAACCTTAATTAATAATGAGATATTTCTAATAAATAAAACAGATGTTGAATAAAAAGTGATATATTTACTTTATTTCTCTTTCCTTAGACCACATTCCATCGAACCAAATTTTCTCACTCCAGAAAGAGCTAATTTATCGTCGTTACCCATTGTCGTCGAACCCAATTTTATAGAAAGTTCTACGGCGGATGAAAATCAAGTTCAGTCATCGAATTCATCTACTACTTCTCTACCAGTCATTGATAATTGCATAACGACACCTCTAGACTTATCAAAAAATGCGAAAACTACATTAGTTTCGCAACCTTCATTAACTATCGACTCAAATAATAATAATGAGAAAATAAGAATTTTAGCAAGTTACGACATGGGTTGGCACATACGCGGGTCAGGATATCAGTATGATAGTTTGAGTGGAGTAGGGCATCTAATCGGTAGTCAATCAGGAAAAGTGATAGATTTTGCGACCAGAAATCGGAAATGTCGCATGTGTGACAAAGGTCGTGCCAAGACTGATCATGACTGTAGATTAAATTACTTTGGAACAGCAAAAGCCATGGAGCCAGATGTAGCCGTACAATTAGTTGCTCGAAGCTCAGTGTTGAAAGAAGAAAATCTCGAAGTGGGAGTTTTCATTGGAGACAATGATAGCTCCAGCATCTGTGCAATTAAAAAAGCAGTAAACCATAATATTGTAAAACAGTCTGATAAAAATCATACGTCTAAAGGTGTGAAAAGTTTATTGTATAAATTTGATAAAAGTAAAGATCCAGATAAAGAGTTGACTTCAGAAGCGATAAAATATCTACATAAATGCTTTACATATGCTATGTCGCAGAATCGTGGTAATGTTATACAAATGGCAGCTGCTGTAAAAAATATTCCTTATCATGCCTTCAATATTCATGATGAATGTGGTGAGTGGTGTGGATATGTAAAAGACAAAGAAAATTACGAACATCGCACAGTAATTGGAGGTTTAAAAAATGAGGTGCTTTTTGAAGAACTTAAAACTGTTTTCAAAAGATTAGCTGACAATGCTGAAACTTTTGTATGTTACGCTTCAACGCAAGCAAACGAGAGTTTAAATAATATTATTTCTAAAAAAGCGCCAAAAGCTGTACCGTACGACTGCTCGGAATCATATGATTATCGAGTGGCTAGTTCCATAGCACAGAAAAATATAGGTGAAAGGTATCTTCAAGACACATTACAAAAATGGAACTTGAGTCCTGGATCTCATCTATCTAAACACATCGAACAAATCACAAGATCTGCAAAAATGCGATCGAATAAAGCTAAAACACCAGCTTTCAAATTACATCGACATACTCTTCAAAAAAATCGAGCTCAGTTGAAAAATCAACGTGAGGCTATGGAAGGACCAACTTACGAAAGTAATATAGGATTATTCAAGATGGCTGCGGATATTTCTACCGAGAATAGTACTATAAACAATGAACTCGTAGACGATATTCAAGATCAAACTGAACATTCTACAGCAATAGTTTTTTTCGATCTCGAAACCGGTGGCTTTTCTATGGATGACGATATTTTACAAGTATCTGTGAAGTATAAAAATTCCGTTTTTAATAAATACGTTAATTCTACAAAACGTATTAATCCAAAGGCTTCTGCAGTACATGGATTATCCAATGAAGGCAGTGATTTGTATCTTCGTGGAGTAAGAGTACAATCATCGCCTATAAGATTAGTTTTAAATGACTTGTTAACTTTTTTAACTGAGATAAACAAGCCCTGTGTATTCGTGGCACATAATTGCAACTTTGACTCTTCCCGACTTCTATTAAGAATACAAGAAGCTTCTTTAAAAGAAGAATTCCGCAAAATAGTTGTGGGATTTAGCGATAGCTTAAGTTTATTTAGAAAGCGATTTCCTGATAGAAGAGAGAAAGGTGCTTTGAAATTAACTACGTTAGCCGAACAGTTAATGAATTTACCTACCAAAGATGCACACGATGCCATGTGTGATGTAATTTTATTAGAAAAATTAGTTTATAAGTTTCTATCATATAATGATATAGTGCAAAGTGCAAAAACTTTTGATTCTCTTATAGAATCT
Organism: Nasonia vitripennis; assembly: GCF_009193385.2. Taxonomy (NCBI): domain Eukaryota; kingdom Metazoa; phylum Arthropoda; class Insecta; order Hymenoptera; family Pteromalidae; genus Nasonia; species Nasonia vitripennis. Next base: position 305,597 of record NW_022279781.1, read on the forward strand.
ATGGATAAAGACAAAAGAAGTCAAATTTATCTAAAAAGTTTAAATCCTCTTGTACAAGTAGTATCTAAACCGATGTTGAAAAGAATGGCCGGTGCCGCTATTACTTACGAGGCTTTACTAAGTGAATACCAAAAAAGTGAAAAACATGTGATTGATTTACTTGAGCAAAGAGTTGAAGGAAAAACTCAAATAATAAAGAGTAAACGAGTATTAAAAAGTATTTTAGATTTTTTAAGTAAAAAATGAACGTTATGAAAAGACTATATAAACTTTATTTATATGTAATTTAACTGAGAAAAAATAAAAGTTTAATTATGTTCCTATTTATCATTGTTATTGATTTAGATTATAACCAATTTATTTTCTAATAATTATTGCTGCATTTCCAACTAGAAGCCAATCGAGGTATTCAAATATAGCGGGTCAGTCAGACCGTTGAATATAGCGTACAGCGTTGCCATATTTCCCTCCATTGAATCAGATGTTTGTCAAAATTTATCACAACGTAGCCTATTCATTCTATTATCTCAATAATTAAATTGTAAGTGCATAATTTTCTTGTTTTAAAACGTTCAATAATATTTAATTATGAAATTACAACTTTACTTTTTCCGACTCTAACCATTTTCAACAGAAATATTCACGTCCCATTAAAATTTTTTGCTTAGCTCCCATAAGAGCCTGTGTATAAGAACGTGATTTTTCATATCACTTTTTAGAAAAACTAAATTGGCAATCGATCTGATATTTTTACACCAAGCGTTTCTCATGTTTATTAACAGTTTTAAATTATTTTAAAAACTTTCTAACCATTTTCATTTCGGTATCGAACCTCCTTAAATCCTTAGGATCTGCTATGTTGCATAATCTTTTATCTTGTAAACTATATTGACCGTCAACAGTGAGTTTATATCCAATTCCTGGAGGACCTCGAAGGCCCTCTGAGCTATTCAAATGCCGTCCGAACAGGTCAACACTCATAGTTCTTTAATTATAGACTGAATTTCATTCACATGGTTTTGATTGCCAGCTGATGTTTCAGCTATTAATAATCTCAATCGATTAACAAGTTCGTTTGGATCATCCCAGTATATATAATCAGTATTTGTATAACGTCTTGCAATTTTGAAGGGAGGGGGTAAACCTGAACCTTCTTTAGACGTACGTTTATTATCCTTAATGACTGACATTTTTGCAATGTAGTCGACGAATTTTTTTGAATTTGAATCACGTATTGATTCCTCTTCCTTGTAATATTTCTTATGTGCACTAGTTTGTTTAACAATTTTAGCATAGTCTGATAAATCAGTTTTATTTATATTAGTGGATTCGGGTTCTTTTTTAAACAATAATTCAATCAATCCGGGACTCTTTTTATACTGTTTGTTTCCCAGAATAATAAACTCATTATCGTAGGAAAAAGGAGTGTTTCCAATATAAAAATCATCAGATTTTTTACGTACACCATATATTAGATCTAATGCTTTTGTCTCACCTCTTCTTATCATCGTAATATATTTATCTATTACCAAATCTTTTTTATTACCTCTACTCAGTGTATTAGTATGTTTTACTGTATCTACTTTTAAGCTTTCATCGACATACACTGGTTTTTCTTCTTCTTCGTTCACTACTTCCCTTTCTTCTTGTTTTAATTCATAATCATCAATACCATCATCGCTATTTTCTTCTTTTTTCACTATACCTTTTTTTCTTGAAACTACTCTGCGTTTCTGTGATATCAATCAATTTTTCAAACAATAGGTTTAAAAGTAGTATTTGCCACATGTTCAGCATCTAATTTACTTAATTTTAAACTATTATATTTTCGTTTGATAGCTTCTCGAGCTTTTTCCATCTGCTGAAGAATACCAATTTGCTCTTCAAAATTAGCCATGTTGACCTGTTAGTGTCTTACATTCAAATGTTTGATCTATTTCAAATTTGTCATATTTATAATGAATTGATCAAAGCCTTTTCTATATCTTCCATTTTCCATATTACAATCTTTATTAATTACAATAAAGCTATGATTATCAGTCCAGCAAAATCCACAGAAATCTTTAAAGCGCTGAAACGACATATCCGTATTAACGTGGTCATTATAAATATGCTTTAGATTCATATCATTTTGACGGAATATAATTAAAAGGTTAACATTATCACGTACAAGATGTTTAGGAACTTGAGCATATGACTGACAGAGGTAGAAAGAATCTACACACTTATGTCTACCCATGCAAAAAAAAAATGCTTTAACATTATCTTGTTTTTCACAGGCAATATCATCCAATATCATTATCGAATTTTCTCGAGCTTTGTCTGGCGATACAACAAGATCATGTTCACTAAACGGTAGATATTGAATCCCCTCGATAGGTTCAACGAGTTTCCTTAATAGCCGATACTTAGGTTGATTCAAAGACTTTGAATAAACGTAAATATTCTCAAATTTCAATCCATTTGGATGTGTAATAAGAGATAACAGAGCATTTGTTTTACCACAGTTTGACGGTCCACAAAAAAACTGCTCGGATGTTATCTGGTAAAAGATCCCCATGTCTTTTTCCCTTACGTCGATCTGACTCTGTCAGTGTCAAAATTTATAACAGGAAGTTTGAGTAATTGTTGTTTCACATCCATACTGTATGAAATCTAAATCGTAACTGACATACGAAATTATAAAAAGTAACATTTTATAACTTAAGTCCAGTAGTGTATAAATCATTGAACAGTCATGATCGTGCTTTAAGGTCAAGGTTTAATAGATAAATTTATTAATAAGTTACCGTTTGAAATGCATATTCCAGGCTATCAATACTGTGGTCCAGGTACAAAGCTATATAAACGGCTAGCACGAGGAGATCCTGGCATTAATCCTCTAGACGCAGCGTGTAAAGAACACGATATTGCACACTCCAAAAATCGTGAAGATATAAACGCTCGGAACGCTGCAGATCGAGTATTGGCTGAAAAAGCTTGGCAACATGTTAAAGCTTCAGACTCTAGTTTGGGTGAAAAGGCTGCAGCATACGCTGTTACAAATATCATGAATGTTAAATCAAAATTTGGAATGGGGTTAAAGAAGTGTAATAAGAGAAACAAGAAGTTAACCTTCAAAAAAATAATAAAACTGCTTCGAAAGCGGTAACACATAGCAATGACTCACGCGTTGCTATTAAAAGTACTGTTCAAGTAGCTCGCACTATCATGAAAAAAGCTGGTGATAAACGTAATGTGAGTTTACCAAGAATACTACCTGTTCCAAAAGTAGGCGGCTTTCTTCCTGCACTCATTCCACTGTTTGCAGGACTAAACGCAGTTGGTTCATTAGCTGGTGGTGCTGCTGGAATAGCGCAAGTTGTAAACAGAGCGAATGCTGCTAAGCAACAACTAGAAGAACAGCAGCGACATAATAAAAAACTGGAAGCACAAGCACTTGGATAAGGTTTATATTTAAAACCTCATCACAAAGGTTACGGAATACTATTGAAAAAACAGGTTGTCAAGAAGAAAAGAATAGTTCGACGAGGAAAAAAAAACTTCGTTGAAGTAAAGCTGCCTAAGCATCCATTGACAGACTATGATCTACAAAAATTTGCTAAAAAACTACAAACATCTGACTTTCGAGGAGTATTCATGAGAAATGCACTTCCAGCTAGCGAACCTCTGTTTAGAGAGAGCGCTATTGTAAATCTTGATGATAATACTGGCCCTGGTACACATTGGGTAGCCTGCCGCAAGAATGGTAAAAACGTTTTGTACTTCGATAGTTTTGGTGATTTGCGACCGCCTATAGATTTAATTAATTATTTTAACCTTGATACTATTAAATATAATTATAAATGTTGTCAAGAGTATAATACTTTTACTTGTGGTCATATTTGTCTCAAGTTTTTAAATGATTTATTAGATCATCCTGATAATTATCATCTATATAAGCTGTTATAAACCTCATATATTTTTAGTTACGTTTGAGTGTTCAAGATGAATGAGTCTCTGACTCTCAGTTTATCAGATACTTCATCAGTACTTGAAACACATTATTTTCCACCGATAGAGCTCGATAGAGACAAAAGTTATGTTCTTGGACTTGTTGAATTACTTACATTCAACTCTATACCAAATGTTGACCTTGGACAAAATAAATTCTATGTTGGCAATAAAGTTATTGAGCTTCCAGTTGGTAGCTATGAAATATCTGATATTGAACATTTTCTGAAAAAGCAACTTGAATCTGAAGAAATAGAGCTTAGCATAAAACCAAACAATAATACCTTACGTAGTGAAATATACTGCAGTCATAAGATTGATTTTCAACCACTAAATTCCATAGGAAGATTACTTGGTTTTACACGTGTTCTGCAACCATATAAAAGTCACGTATCTGACTTACCAGTATCCATTCTCAAAGTGAATGCTCTACGTGTTGAATGTAATATAACATCAGGAGCGTACATCAATCAAAACAAAGTTAATACCATACACGAATTTTTATACGCTGTACCGCCGGGATATAAAATTATTGAAGTACCAAAACAAATAATTTACTTACCAGTGTCAGTGAAAATAATTGACTATTTACAGTTGCGTATTGTTGATCAGAACGGTGACCTTGTAAATCTTCGGGGAGAAGTAGTCACTATTAGACTACACATCAAGAAGGTCACGTAATGGGTATTGTTTATAACAGAAAGGTGGGCTTAGGCTATATAACCAGACTACCATGTCAAAAGAAAGTTATTCATCGACAAGTAATCAAAGGTCTAACACCACAGAACGCTCAGTATCTGAAGAGTCTCGGACTCAAAGTGATCGCAGACGTCAGAAAAAGAAGAAAAACTGTAAAAAAGATCAAATAAGCTGTATTCTTATTTGCTGTTGTCGTTGAAACGATAGAAGAAAAAATGGAAGCGATTCTTAGTGTACAGACACCGATCGTCTTTGACGAATCCATCGCTCACTACGGAATACATGCTCATCAACCATACACTTCACTAAATTTTAATAATAGTGATGAGATACGTATATCAATTCAACATCAAGATTTATGTCTTTTACCTTCAAAAAGTTCATTACATATTTGTGGAAAGATAAAGAAATCAGATAATACAAACGTATCAGCAACAAAGTTGGTAAACAATGCTATATGTCATTTATTTGATGAAATTCGTTATGAAATTAACGCTATTGAAATTGATAAGTGTAAGAATGTTGGTATAACCAGTGTCATAAAAGGTTATGTTTCATATAGTTCAAATCAAAGTAAGCTGTTAGAGAATGCTGGATGGCTTGATATTGAAGAGACTGCTAAAATAATCGATGAAAATGGACAATTTGACGTATCAATCCCGCTATCAATGATTTTAGAATTTGCTGAAGATTATCATAAAATTGTTGTAAACGTTAAGCATGAACTTATACTCACAAGATCAAGAAATAATATTAATGCTATTATACAAACAGCTCCTGCAGCAGGTGCATCAGCTGAAGAGTATAAGTTTGAACTCACTCGGATTGAGTGGATGATGCTTGCTATGTCAGACAAAACGTAAAATACAATTGTTCAGTCATATTAAAAAGGATATTCCTATTGCTATGAGTTTTCGTTCATGGGAATTATATGAATATTAATGATATTCATATAATTAATTTATATAAATATCCAATGCTTCCAGCATCATCAAGACATATTTGGACAGTAAAAACGTCGAATCAATTAGAGAAGCCGAGATTTGTTATTTTAGCCTTTCAGACAAACAGAAAAGGTATAGCTCTAAAAAATGCAAGTCAATTTGATCATTGTAAAATCGCCAATGTAAAACTTTTTCTTAACTCACAGTACTACCCATATGGTAACTTAAATCTCGACATAGAGCAGAATCAATATGCTTTACTTTATGAAATGTTCATACAATTTCAAAATGCTTACTAGGAAAACAAAGATTTACAATCTGATTTGCTAGTTAGTAAAAGTGATTTTATCAAATATACGCCATTTATTGTCATCGATTGCTCAAAACAAAATGAGTGTGAAACAAGCTGCTGTAGATTCGTATTGAATTTGAAACTAAAGAACCCATAGCTCAGGCAACGACAGCTTATTGTTTAATTTTACATGATCGCATAATTCAATATAATCCTATTAGCGGAGATGTAAAAAAACTAGTGTGAATATAGTATATTATAGCATAATAAGTAATATACAAATGTATACTTTTTTGAAAAAATAAATATGTAAAAAATGTATTTAAGTAATATAATAATTTGAATACTCATATTCCATTTCCTTCCATAATTCTCAATTTAAAAAATTAAACACCTGTGTAGAGATGTGAAAAAAAATTATATAATAATAAGCAAAATATTTAGAAGTTTAAAAAATTAAAATCTGTAAGTGAGAAAAGAATGTGACATTATAGGCTTCGTGAGAGTGAGAGAGATAGAGAAAGAGAGAGAAAGAGAAAGAGGGAGAGATATAGCTTTGACTGCATAGGCATAGTTCAAGAGAGCGGCAGTAGGAAGCGCACGAGAATGGCCTTGATGTAGTGCATGAGAGCTGGCGGTGTGATAGCGGGGACCCGCAAGTGGGAAAGGAGCCAGAGATTCGCCTTAGATGCGCGCGCAATTCGAAAGTGCGACCTTGAATCAGCGCAAATGGTCGAGTGGGAGGTCGCGGGTGACCTCGGATCCGCGCGAGAGTAGGAGGTAGCGAATATCCTTGAGTGTGCGCGCATGAAATTTTTCGAACGGGTGGGATTGACCTTGATCTCTGCCTATAAAATCGGCTGCAAATCGCTCGTCTGGTCAATTGGTGCATTTTGTGTATAGTGTCTAGTGCAAAGTGATGGCTCGTTGTCAACCAGTGTAATTTTTAATTCTTTATTGTGAATTTTATTAAAAAATTTTTTTACATAATGTTTTTTTTCTATGATTTTTAGACTCACAATTATGGAGATTGTTGTGGATATCCAGTGCTTTAAATATGCAAATAATATAATTATTAAAGAACTTGCTGCATTCGACATGGATGGACTCTTAATACCGAGAGTGTATGTGTTTCAACCACCTTGTGCATGGAATGAATTATCACCAGAAGAAGCTAGGGAAAACGGTTGGCTGCAGCGTAATTATCATGGACTTGAATTGGATAAGGGAACTAGACCATTCAATGATATTCAGGATGTTTTTAAAGAGCTCAAGATGATTGGAGGAGATGGTGTTAGAGTAAAGTTTAATTGCAAAGGTTTAAATAAAAAGAGAATATTAGAGCGATAGTTAGATGATGTTTATAATTTAGAAGATATGCATTGTCCATCACTGCATACACCAGGATTTCGACGGTCTGAAGTATGCGTATACTATCGAGAAGGATGGGTAAAAAACTGTGCATTGCAAAATGTAATAGCGATACGTGCGTGGATATTTAGAGAATATTTAAATTGGATGACTCGTGAGGGTATTGATACAGTTAATTAAATTGAAAAATAAAGATAATATTATTAAAAAATGAGTATACATTTTTTTCATTAACCATACATCCTTTTCTTCCTTATATTATTACAGTAAATAGTGTAATGAAGTGTTATTGTGTGATTAATATGAAGTGAATATAAAAAAAGTGTTGTATAACAAAATTGTGAAAAAAGTGATAACTAACGTAAAAAATTCAGTGATTAATATTTTAATAAACATCAAGTTTGTAGTGAGACTCGGCCCACGGGCAGCAGCCTGTAATCGTGAGGAAAAAATCGGGACGCGGGATTCGGGCATCGGGCCTATGGATGAAAAAAGTATATAAGCAGCCAGATACTTATATGCCTGCGAGTTACAGACGTCGGCATGGCAGAAATAATCGTTATAGATCATCGATTGTTTTTACCCAGGGGACGCGGGCTGCTGAAAATGCAGGGTGCCGCTGGACGCGAGATGCCACAGGGAAGCGGGCCGATAAGGCAGAACTGTCATACCGACAGTTACCGGCGTCGGTATGGTAGAAATGCCAGATCGGATGGTAAGTGGCGCAGAACCCGCATAGCCCCTACTACTGTTACACTTCAATTTTTTTAGAGGCTCGTACAGTAACGTGAGCTGAAATTTTGTGTAGATCTTCTTAAAATTATTTCAATTGTGCTCAATAATTTTCTTTATATCACTAGACTTGGCGCAGTGCGCTGCGCGCACTATAGTAGACTATAATTTTATTAACTTATTAAATGGAATATAAATACTTGATTGATATTTTTAATATTTGTTTTCTATCACGGAAATATATGAAACTTTACAATATATGATTCATTTCGCGTTCATATAAATCTCAAAGTTGCCGCGGTTTCGTCGCCAACTTCCTTTTAAAATTTTAAGGTTATGTCTCGAGAGTAGAATGTCTCTAGAATATTATAAATACACAAATTATTATTTGATATGTATTATAGTATTATATTACATTTTTAATATTAGAATCAATTTTAGAAATCAAAAACAAATCAAAAAATTCTAACGATACTTTTGACGCATGCGCACTACATGAGCCAATCATATTGACGCATTCTTGGCTTCACTTCATCCGGTCATGACTTTTTTATATAGGGATTCTATCAACCTTGTAAACATCATGCTCTATATTATCAAAATATTCACGTAATTTTCAGTTCATTTTTTTTTTAAACTTTCATGCAACTTAATTCATTAATTTATCATATAAAATTTGAATGCTTGACAGATATTTTAACATTTATTTTCTATCACGAAAGTATATCAAACTTTATGATGTATAATTCATTTCACCCTCGTGCGGATTTCAAAATTTTCTTTTCTCAAAAATATATACTTTACATAATTAAAAACTGCATCGCTTATATCTCTAGCTTTCTTACAATAGCAGACGGATTAGATAATTTTAAATTCATCGAGCGGATATATACTAGTCAAATGTACATGCATCTATATTCATTTAGCTATGCCAGCCATGTAAATAAAAAAAAGGATATGAAGAGCGAGAGAATAAGAGATTTAATTATATATATATACACACACACACACACACACATATATATATATATATATATATATATATATATAAAATTAAATCTCTCTTATTCTATATATATATATATATATATATATATAATTAAATCTCTCTTATTCTATATATATATATATATATATATATATATAATGTAATTGATTTAAAATAATTTATATCCATCAAACAACATTTTTTTTATTTTTTTGATAAAGTCATGATTATATATATATATTATATACAGGGTGACCCAATTTAAACGGGCACCGCTCATAACTCGTCAGGGACAGCCACAATCGAAAAAATGGTAGAGACCAAAGTTGTAGGATATCGAAGGGGCAACCCGATGGTGACCTTGGATTTGACCTTGAACGCGTTTTTCAAGGTCATTTGAAGGTCAACTTTGGATTTTTAAATAGGAACCCCATTCTTTTATTGCGGGAATGGAAAGAGCGGTAAATTTTACGTTCAGAATAGTATGTTCGGTTGCGGCACTGAAGGTCATCTCAATGTCCTGCAGCCAGAATGAAACCCCGCCTACGTAATTCCTCTAGCAACGCCAAATTAAAAAAAAGTGGTAGAGACCAAAGTTGTTGTATAGGGGGGGGGGGGGGGGAGAATTGTGACCTCGAATTTGAGCCAGTCCTACAAGGTCATTTCAGGGTCAAATTATTTTTTTTCAAACAGCACCCACTTTTTCGACTCCGGATCCTGAAAGCGTGTAAAATGTTGCACTTTAAACGAAGTAGTAAATTTAAAATAGAAGAAAAGATTTTAATCATTTAGCGTACCATTTCCTGCGTTTTGTCATCATTATAAAACTTGATGTCCAGGACCCACGACGAGGACGTAGCAGGGTGGATTTTCAGGTCCCATTTTGATCCGGCCGATGAAGGCAAGACGTGAAGACACCGGCCGATTAAGGCAAGAATCATAGCCCGGCCGATGAAGGCAAGACGTGAAGACACCGGCCGATTAAGGCAAGAATCATAGCCCGGCCGATGAAGGCAAGACGTGAAGACACCGGCCGATTAAGGCAAGAATCATAGCCCGGCCGATGAAGGCAAGAAGTGAAGACACCGGCAGATGAAGGCAAGACCATGAAAAAATCACTTTATAAATAGAGTTTAAGCTTTACCTAATTAAGTGTTCAAAAATCCCTCCATGATGTCTAATACATAGTTGAATTCTTCGCTCAAAGCTTCCAACAGTCGACAGAAGCACATGCCTTGGTATGCCTCTGCAAGTATTAATGATTCTTTGCATTTGATTTAAAAAATCTTGAACATCTAAACTTCTATGCGCAGGTGCACCATCATGTTGAAGCCACATACGCATTCTGGTTTGTATATTAACATCTTCTAACAGATTTGGTAATTCATTTGTCAGAAAATGGAGGTATCTATCTCTGTTAACATTACCGTCAAAAAAGTAAGGCCCAATTAGATAGCCATTAACAATACCACACCATACTACAAGACTCCATTGATGTTGGTGATCGACTGCACGGGTCCAATGAGGATTTTCAATGGACCAATAGTGGGAATTGTGTCGGTTTAGTTGACCTGTATTATGGAAAGTGGCTTCATCGGAAAACATGACGTACCTGAAAAAATGTGGATCGTTTTGCAATCTTTCCTGTGCCCATTGGCAAAATCGTAACCTTCTTTCAAAATCACGTTCTGTTAGCTCTTGGGTCAAAGTAATATGATATGGATGGTAACGATGGAGTCTTGTTATTCTTCTCACTGTTTCTCTCGGGATGCCAGATCGTACTTCTATTTGTCGAATTGAAATATGAGGATCTAAATAAATCATAGCAAGCACCACCAATACTCGTGGATCATTTCGCTCGATAGTCATTACTCTATGACGTTGTCGTGATCTTTGAGGTCCTCGCCTCTCTCGCTGTTCAATTCTCTGGATCGTACTTCGAGATGGATGATGATTTCTGTTTGGGAAACGCCTCCGATATAATTGTGCTGCTGCATTATAATTTCTTCGACACTCTCCCAAAATCAATAAAATATCAACAATTTCGCTTCGACTATAGTCCGGCATATTTACTTAGATTATAAATATTACAAAAATAAAAAAAATGACTCAAATCACATATTTTCAATTATTAAATTAGTATTTGAAGTCGATAAATATCTAAATAAATTTAAAAATTCTACTGCATTACTAGAACTTAGACTGTTTTCTGCAAAAAATAATAAATAAAAAACTACTTAAACAATTATTTAATTGCAAATAGTAATTATTAATTTTTTATTATAAAATAATTTATTGATTAGGAAGCTTTTATGAAATAGATAATAAATAAATATTTTGTAATTCCAAAAGTGTTAAAAGTAAATTTTAATAGATAACTTATAAAATAGTTAAAATTGTATTTTAGTAAAAGATTTATTTTAACTTATTAAATTTTATGAAGTGAAATCAAACTTATACATACATTTAAAATATGGGTAATTAATCGGAATATTTAGCTCTTAAACAATATTTTCTAGAATAATCGCTATGACTTGAAATTATATCAAACATTTTTTAATTTTAAGTAAATTGATTCTTCAAGAAATACCTTCATTACGTATTGCAGAACTTTTTTTATACAAGACATTAATACAAAAATTTTAATAGAAAATGTATATTCGTATTATTTTTAATATTAAATGAAATGATGTAAAAAGTACAATCTTCATTTGTTAACAATAATAAATATTCTGTTACGTTAGATAAAAATTTTTTTACATTAACATAACTTTAGATGCAATATTTTATATTAATATGTATGTTATTAATTAATTATTATCGTGTTAAATACAATATTTTACAGCTTACATATTGTACAAGTTTAAATAATGAACATACATTTTTTAGTGTTGTTGGTTGTTTATTATTACTTATCTAATAGAAAAGTGCAAAAAATTTAAGTACCTACCAATTTCTGCTGCAAAAATATTTCTAATAGAATTAAAATATTTATACAGTGGAATTATCACTAAATAATTATATTAACTGTTGCCAGTAATTGTATGTATAATCTGTGTGACGACATGGTATGTATTACAAACTTTATAATTCTGCTTATACATATGTATTTTCAACATGCGTGTTTACATGTATGTGTGTATAGCATATGTATACAAACATACGTATGTATGTATATCTATGCATACTTAAAACAATAATAATTTATGAATAAATTAAATGGAAAAACAACAACGTTATTTAAAAAAACATAATGCAATTTATTTCTGATTCAAATAATAAATGTGTGTAAAATAAATATAAAAACTTTTTTACTTTATACTTCGATGTTTTACTTTTTCTTTTTCTGTATCGATGGCTTTTTATTGTAAAATTCTATTCATATTTTGGCATTACGGTTTATCAATTTATGATTTTTTAAAAATAAAACATTTAATATTTTTTTTACGTTTTTATCAAACTTTGACGTTTTTCTACAATACTTCGATGTTTTACTTAATCTTTTTCTGTATCGATGATTGGCTTGTTAATAAAAATTTTCGTTAATATTTTTGGCGGAAGGCCGAGTGTGAGACTCTTTCGACAATTTTCGGAGGCTATTTTTATTTTTGCAAATCGAAAGTTCGGGCGGCAGGTACGGCGCGGGGCCGGGGCGCCTGCTTGAAAATCATTCGTGAGTTAAGCGTCGTAGGGGAAGGTTCGACGGAGTCGCGGTGGCAAGACTGAGCGCGGGACTTATTTTAAAAGGCTTATTTCGGGAGCCATTTTTATTTTTCGCACATCAGGAGTTCGGGTAGGTAGGTGGCGACCACCTAGAGGAGTCATTCGCAAGTTAACCGTCGGAAGGGACCATTCGGGGAATAGCGAGACTTATGTTTGGACGCTAGCGAGGGCTCATTTGCGTCTTGGCCGCTGGACAGAGAACATCTAAGAAGGGATTTCATCTCGGATACAAAGTAAAAGTAAAGTTTGAAAAAAAATAATTTGACTTTGAAATGACCTTGTAGGACTGGCTCAAATTCAAGGTCACAATTCTCCCCCCCCCCCCCCCCTATACAACAACTTTGATCTCTACCACTTTTTTTTAATTTGGCGTTGCTAGAGGAATTACGTAGGCGGGGTTTCATTCTGGCTGCAGGACATTGAGATGACCTTCAGTGCCGCAACCGAACATACCATTCTGAACGTAAAATTTACCGCTCTTTCCATTCCCGCAATAAAAGAATGCGGTTCCTATTTAAAAATCCAAAGTTGACCTTCAAATAACCTTGAAAAACGCGTTCAAGGTCAAATCCAAGGTCACCATCAGGTTGTCCCCTCGATATCCTACAACTTTGGTCTCTACCAATTTTTTTAATTTGGCGTTGCTAGAGGAATTACGTAGGCGGGGTTTCATTCTGGCTGCATGACCTTGCGATGACCTTCAGTGCCGCAACCGAACATACCATTCTGAACGTAAAATTTACCGCTCTTTCCATTCCCGCAATAAAAGAATGGGGTTCCTATTTAAAAATCCAAAGTTGACCTTCAAATGACCTTGAAAAACGCGTTCAAGGTCAAATCCAAGGTCACCATCGGGTTGCCCCTTTGATATCCTACAACTTTGGTCTCTACCATTTTTTCGATTGTGGCTGTCCCTGACGAGTTATGAGCGGTGCCCGTTTAAATTGGGTCACCCTGTATATATTATACCCAATTTAAACGGGCACCGCTCATAACTCGTCAGGGACAGCCACAATCGAAAAAATGGTAGAGACCAAACTTGTAGGATATCGAAGGGGCAACCCGATGGTGACCTTGGATTTGACTTTGAACGCGTTTTTCAAGGTCATTTGAAGGTCAACTTTGGTTTTTTAAATAGGAACCCCATTCTTTTATTGCGGGAATGGAAAGAGCGGTAAATTTTACGTTCAGAATGGTATGTTCGGTTGCGGCACTGAAGGTCATCTCAATGTCCTGCAGCCAGAATGAAACCCCGCCTACGTAATTCCTCTAGCAACGCCAAATTAAAAAAAAGTGGTAGAGACCAAAGTTGTTGTATAGGGGGGGGGGGGGGGGGAGAATTGTGACCTCGAATTTGAGCCAGTCCTACAAGGTCATTTCAAGGTCAAATTATTTTTTTTCAAACTTTACTTTTACTTTGTATCCGAGATGAAATCCCTTCTTAGATATTCTCTGTCCAGCGGCCAAGACGCAAATGAGCCCTCGCTAGCGTCCAAACATAAGTCTCGCTATTCCCCGAATGATCCCTTCCGACGGTTAACTTGCGAATGACTCTTCTAGGTGGTCGCCACCTACCTACCCGAACTCCTGATGTGCGAAAAATAAAAATGGCTCCCGAAATAAGCCTTTTAAAATAAGTCCCGCACTCAGTCTTGCCACCGCGACTCCGTCGAACCTTCCCCTACGACGCTTAACTCACGAATGATTTTCAAGCAGGCGCCCCGGCCCCGCGCCGTACCTGCCGCCCGAACTTTCGATTTGCAAAAATAAAAATAGCCTCCGAAAATTGTCGAAAGTGTCTCACACTCGGCCTTCCGCCAAAAATATTAACGAAAATTTTTATTAAAAAGCCAATCATCGATACAGAAAAAGATTAAGTAAAACATCGAAGTATTGTAGAAAAACGTCAAAGTTTGATGAAAACGTAAAAAAAATATTAAATGTTTTATTTTTAAAAAAATCATAAATTGATAAACCGTAATGCCAAAATATGAATAGAATTTTACAATAAAAAGCCATCGATACAGAAAAAGAAAAAGTAAAACATCGAAGTATAAAGTAAAAAAGTTTTTATATTTATTTTACACACATTTATTATTTGAATCAGAAATAAATTGCATTATGTTTTTTTAAATAACGTTGTTGTTTTTCCATTTAATTTATTCATAAATTATTATTGTTTTAAGTATACATAGATATACATACATACGTATGTTTGTATACATATGCTATACACACATACATGTAAACACGCATGTTGAAAATACATATGTATAAGCAGAATTATAAAGTTTGTAATACATACCATGTCGTCACACAGATTATACATACAATTACTGGCAACAGTTAATATAATTATTTAGTGATAATTCCACTGTATAAATATTTTAATTCTATTAGAAATATTTTTGCAGCAGAAATTGGTAGGTACTTAAATTTTTTGCACTTTTCTATTAGATAAGTAATAATAAACAACCAACAACACTAAAAAATGTATGTTCATTATTTAAACTTGTACAATATGTAAGTAACTGTAGTAAAAGTACAATATGTATTTAACACGATAATAATTAATTAATAACATACATATTAATATAAAATATTGCATCTAAAGTTATGTTAATGTAAAAAAATTTTTATCTAACGTAACAGAATATTTATTATTGTTAACAAATGAAGATTGTACTTTTTACATCATTTCATTTAATATTAAAAATAATACGAATATACATTTTCTATTAAAATTTTTGTATTAATGTCTTGTATAAAAAAAGTTCTGCAATACGTAATGAAGGTATTTCTTGAAGAATCAATTTACTTAAAATTAAAAAATGTTTGATATAATTTCAAGTCATAGCGATTATTCTAGAAAATATTGTTTAAGAGCTAAATATTCCGATTAATTACCCATATTTTAAATGTATGTATAAGTTTGATTTCACTTCATAAAATTTAATAAGTTAAAATAAATCTTTTACTAAAATACAATTTTAACTATTTTAGAAGTTATCTATTAAAATTTACTTTTAACACTTTTGGAATTACAAAATATTTATTTATTATCATTTCATAAAAGCTTCCTAATCAATAAATTATTTTATAATAAAAAATTAATAATTACTATTTGCAATTAAATAATTGTTTAAGTAGTTTTTTATTTATTATTTTTTGCAGAAAACAGTCTAAGTTCTAGTAATGCAGTAGAATTTTAGATATTTATCGACTTCAAATACTAATTTAATAATTGCAAATATGTGATTTGAGTCATTTTTTTTATTTTTGTAATATTTATAATCTAAGTAAATATGCCGGACTATAGTCGAAGCGAAATTGTTGATATTTTATTGATTTTGGGAGAGTGTCGAAGAAATTATAATGCAGCAGCACAATTATATCGGAGGCGTTTCCCAAACAGAAATCATCATCCATCTCGAAGTACGATCCAGAGAATTGAACAGCGAGAGAGGCGAGGACCTCAAAGATGGTACGCTAAATGATGAAAATCTTTTCTTCTATTTTAAATTTACTACTTCGTTTAAAGTGCAACATTTTACACGCTTTCAGGATCCGGAGTCGAAAAAGTGGGTGCTGTTTGAAAAAAAATAATTTGACCTTGAAATGACCTTGTAGGACTGGCTCAAATTCGAGGTCACAATTCCCCCCCCCCCCCCCTATACAACAACTTTGGTCTCTACCACTTTTTTTTAATTCGGCGTTGCTAGAGGAATTACGTAGGCGGGGTTTCATTCTGGCTGCAAGACATTGAGATGACCTTCAGTGCCGCAACCGAACATACCATTCTGAACGTAAAATTTACCGCTCTTTCCATTCCCGCAATAAAAGAATGGGGTTCCTATTTAAAAATCCAAAGTTGACCTTCAAATGACCTTGAAAAACGCGTTCAAGGTCAAATCCAAGGTCACCATCGGGTTGCCCCTTCGATATCCTACAACTTTAGTCTCTACCATTTTTTCGATTGTGGCTGTCCCTGACGAGTTATGAGCGGTGCCCGTTTAAATTGGGTCACCCTGTATATATATATATATAACGTCAAAGGAAACTACATGTAAAGAAGAAAAATTGGCAGCATTTTGATATGGGAACAAAAGGAGTGGCAGGGTATACACAAATAAAAACACAAATTTTTTTTTCTTCTTCAGCATACAAAACATTATATTGTTGATAAAACTAATAAAATTTAAAACATAATATTAGCTTTAGTCGGAGGCGCTTGTCACGACTTCAAATAATAAAAAGCTACCGTGACAGCGACACCGCAACATCTTCTGGTACGACGTGCATCCCTCTTGCACGTCGCACCGCAAAAAAATCACATTGAGCTTCTGCACCGTATTTAGATGTTTCACGCTTGACGGCAAGTACGCTGGACGTCGTGATCCGATATGGACAATTACTGAATATGGCTGCAACATACAAACAATTTAAAAAAGATTATGCAATTAAACATATTAGGAAGAAGAAGATTAAGGAAAATATGTGAAAACTAACCTTTCCCCATGGACATTTATACTTAAATATACGGACACGCTTCCCTCTATACTGCACGCTCTTGCGCTCCTCCATGAGCACATCTCCGAACTGTTCGGGGTCAAACTCTTCATAATCCGTACGCTCCATAACGGGCCACATCGACACACGAGTCCCAAGCTATAACAATATACAGTCATATTATAACAATAATGCAATTTAATATAAAAAGATAAATAAAATCATAGTGAATATACACTTACGTAGCCATCATTGGGGCATATGACTGGAAAACGAGTCTCACCGCGCTCCCCCAAGAGATAATGCCCACCACCTGCCTTCCAGTTTCCGAAATCGGTATAGCCATGTACCTTAGTCTCTACATGAAAGTCAAGGTCCTGTAAAAAAAAAAATAAATAAATAAAGAGATTAGAAGAATTTAATACACATATTAATACGTACATCCAAATACACACATATTTGTAATTATACGAAATTAACACGCATTCGCACATTCACTTTTCAAGCATTTACACTCTGTAACATAAAATAAGCACATTCACATACATCTACGATATATGCAACACACTCATACGCAAGCGAGCACGTATCCACACTCTCACTTAAACAAACACACACGTTCAGTCGCATATAAGCATGTACATTCGCATATATCTGTACATAAATAACGTATACTACTTTTTTTAAATATCGCATACAAAAATAAATAAAAGCACGAATATACGCGCATTTACTTTACACTCACTCACATATCATACGAGCGCAACACACGCTATACTTTCATTCATACTCACAAACAAAAACACATATACACAATTACTCCTACTAACATTCACATGGATTCATACGGCGACGCACACACTCTCACTCGTTCAAGCATGCTCAACACATACTACACAATCAATCACACGTTCAATTAGACACATGCGTAAACGTGCACCAGAGCAAACATTTACACTTATTTACACAAAGAAACTCATATTTCCATTTTACACAAGCAATTCAATAGGAAGAGACACCCTCATTGATTTGCAATTTTACACACTCACATACATAAAGCAAACTAAAATTAGGAACATTTCCATTTATGCAGTCTAACTGTTCGGACACACACAGAAAAACAATGAGGAAAATATATCAAACTTTTACTTACGGCATCACAAAATCGGCATTGCAACCGGTCTATCAAACGCTCATGAACGAGCACTCCAAACCGTGTTCAGTCCAGGCTCCGAAACAGCATCCCCTTGGCGTATGTTTCATAATCCGTCAAGGAAGCTGTTGCCCACCTTGCCACGGACATCGCGCAGGCCAGGTCGAACGGCGAATTTATGGAACTCGGCATGAAGCACATGTTTAATCAATTTTAAAAACACTTCCGCATACTTTGAGAATCGAATTAGTTATGCGCGCAGTCGAAGATGCAGCGTCGAAACAACCGAGATCGTGTTGTCCTCGCACCCGCACGGTCATCTCATTCATAAACGGCAGCGGTGGAGAGCCGTCACGCCAAGCAAAGCTCACCTCTCTTCCCCCGCTCCCCTATACACAAGCGCTATGCTCTCTCAAAGCCTGTTCGGAACACCGCTCGAGACATAAACACGTGTAAACGCGCATTCCAACAAGCTGATAAAACAGCGACACTCATTCTAGCCAGTGACAACCATACTAATTCACTTAAAAAAAAAAAAACGATAATTTAATTTCGCATTCTCGCGGCCATTAGGCGCGCAAGTTCATATACAATCAATGCACAAATAACACAGTTTCAGCCTTTTCTTTTGTACTCATAAAATATTTATATTTAAATGTACATACGTATTAATTACTTTATTACCCGCAATTACCGGTGTAATATTTTTATTGACTAGAATATATGTATTTCGAGCGTTTCACATCAATCGTGCTCAGCACAGCATTTAATTTATTGCAATCTAATTTTGATAAAACATATAGAGCATTTGAAATCACATAAAGTTTTTCTTTGTTTCAAAAGGCCCGATATTAATCGAAAATGTAAAGTAGAAATAAAAATACAAGCAAGGATAGTTCTTGTAAAATTTTTGTAATAATAAACGTACAGTACGCATCATAGTTATTATGTAAAATATACATAGATAGTACGTAAAATTTTTGTATTATAACTTAGCTAAAGCAAATTTTGCATCAAAAATTATAATATGCTTCCCTTGTTTTAGATAGACTAATATTTTCTTGAATTTCTACAGCAGGAATGATGTAATAAATGAAGGTAATTCTTAACAAAAATTTTGTGACTATGATCGCGCAGTATACACCACTATGTTATATACTCATCGTGGTATGAATGTGCGCACATCGAGCCTTTCTCATGCAACACATTAAATACAGCGCATACATTTTTGCATACTAATTAAGCTGAAGCATGTTTTACGACAAGAATCACAAGATATTTCCCTTATGTTAAATAAATTGATATTTGCTTAACATTTTTTACGATAGGAATATGAGCGGACTTTCTTTTTGACAAAATTTCATAACAATGAGCATCGCTGCACTGTGTGTTTATTGCGGCACAAATACATACGCATCAGGCTATCCTAGCACATTATACTAATTGCAACATGATAGGCACGGCACGTGAATTTTATGTATTATAAGTTGGTTAAAGCATGTTTTGCCTCAGAAATTGCGAGATATTTTCTCTGTTTAAGATGCTCTGATGGTTATTCGAATTTCTACAATAAAAATTAAGATGTATTTGAAAATATGAACGTATAATATATGTCGCTGTGTTACGCGCTTATCGCGGCAAGAATATGCGCGCGTCAACTCTCTCATGCAACATGCTTAACTCGGCGCGTGAACCTTTTGTGTTATAACTTGACTAAATCATGTTTTGCGTCGAAATTGCGAGACATTTTTCCTTATTCTAAATGCCTAAATATTCGTTCAAATTTATACATTAGAAACTGAGACGCACCTGAAAGTATTTTTCATCAAAATCTAGAGGAAAACATATGCGCATAAGATTTTATATTCTAACTTAGCCGAAATATATTTAGTATCAAAATTTATGAATTACTTCATTTAATTTAGACAGTTCCGTGCTGGTATGAATTTTTACATTATAAATGAATGTATGAATGTAAGTATGTTTTATCAAATCTTCGTAGTAATGAACTATAATATCAGCTGCTGCCTTGTATATCCATTATAGCGCAATATATTGCGCTAGTGCATATAATCGGATACTATTTGCTTAAATTTATTTTGCCAACACATATACTCTGCCACACTTTATTTCAAATAAGTTCAGGCATGTATACAAAGCCGTGATGTTTTAGTATAGCCGTTGCTAGGTTTTTCCCGATTTTCATTAGGCGATTTTGTACCAAACTACTCCGCACACCTGTCTACCTGTGTCGCTCTACGGTTTATATTCCCAAAACCTCCATATCTCGTCTTATCCTGTCCCTGGCGCAATTATCCCGCTTTTACCTATTCAGATAATAGCATTGCTAGCACTTATAAGCGTTGACACCGACAGATACAAATTAGAACTGATGTAACCTCTGAACACACAAGACCTTTTCGGTCTCCGCGACACTTTGTAAATAGTGTAAAGTTTGTTAAAATATATTTAAGTGTTAAACATCATCCATATACGCTTCAACTTATTCACATATCAGTTGTTCGCCATTAAGGGGATGTCGTCGCTAAAAACACTGTTTTTCTATTACATATAACTTTTTAAATAAAGCGTGTAATGAAAAACCAAGCTTGGAGCGCTCTAGTGTTAGGTTTAATAAATCACTCTACCAAAGGAAATTTCGATCGGACATTTAGTTTTTATAAAATCTTGGAAATACGAACAGATGTTTACGCGTACTCGCGTGATTACAGCGCCAACCTCAAAATCTAATTTTACATAAAACTTTTTAAATAAAGCTTGCAATGGAAATCGAGTCTGTAACGCCGTAGTGTTAAGTTTTATGAATCGTTTTACCGAAGAAATTTCAATCAGACTTTTTGTTTTTCTAAAAGTTTGAAAATACAAAATACCCCGTGGCGGATTTTCAAAATTTGGCCAGCTTGCTCTGATCAATTAACTATAAAAAATTTTCTGGTTGATTTTGTACTATACTATATGTATGATAGATAACTTGTACATTGTGCATGAAAGCCCTTGAATCTTCTCTACATTAGGGATGCCATGTTACAGGATACAAGATACAAGGTATATGCAGAGATAATCAGAGAAAAACTGGAGAAGGTACTAGAAGGAAAAAGGAAGCTGAAGAACAAACAAATAGGTTTTGAGTACTATATTAGCTATTATTGATTACTCTTTATTTTCATTCGATTTTATTGTTCATTTTTGCTCTATTTTTATTAACATCTATTATTATTTGTTAGTAGATTTTTAAATATTTTTTTCAATGTAAGAAAACGTCTACCACAACAGGATCATATTGCTTCTATCAATAATCACAGAAAGATTCACTAGAAAAAATACAATTTTATTATATGGTTTTACTATACAATCCGAGAAATTTATATTGACATCCGGTTATTTTTAATATTTTATTTCAAGAAAACTATCTAATTTAACATCTAAACTACCTCAATGAAGTTGTAATTAACTTATTCGAGATGAGCATTAAAAGTAAAACTTTTAATTATTGTACTGTCTTGATAATCAAACTTAGGTTTTCCTCGTAGATCTTCTTCGTACCTTGTAAATCATTTTTCAGTGTATATATCTTATCGAGCATCAAATACAACAACTGTAAAAAAAGGTTAAGAAAAAATATTGTTTTAAAAATGTGATACCCCTGGTAGAAATTTACCCAACCAAAATGGCCAACTTACCAATTATTCGCCAATATTTTTTACCAATATGCTTGGCGAAAGTTTGACGAATTTAAGAGCAACGGTTGGCGAGTTCAATATTGATAATATTTTTATATCCCGGTTGTAGGTTATGTCAGCAATATAGTTTTCGATGCTTAAATGCGAATATCGACTAACTCCGTAACTTTTTGTGCATATATGTGCACATCGATTATGGATGGTATCTAGGTGTATAGGACACTGATGGCGGGATCCAGATTGTGCACCAAATGGATTTTGATATCTACAACTAAATTCAAAGGGCTTCGAAACGCCGAGAGGGGGAAAGAGGGAGGAGGAGGAGTAGGTAAGGCGGGAATTATACTTAAACAAAGGAAATTAGAAGACAGTTTAAAGCCGAAGGAAAAGATACAAAATAAAAAGAAAGATGGAAATCCAGAAGAGGTAGTAGGAAAGGTAAAGAAGGAAAGAACAGGCGGAACAGAGGAAAACAAGTAAGAAAGAGATACGTTTGCTAGAGGCGGGTGAGTAAAGAGGTCGCCTCAGGCGGAGAATAAAACAGGGGAATGGGTAAAAGGGACTATGAACAAGATATTAAAGAAGTTAGAGGAGATAAGCGGAAAAATGGATAAGGAACAAGAAGAAAGGACGAAGATGATGAAAAGCTAGGATCAGAGATACAATGTTTTGAAAGACGAAATTAACAGAAAGATAGATAAAGGGCTGACAACGATAGAGGGTAAGATAAAGGAAGAAAGAGAAGAAAGGAAAAGAGGAAGAAAACAGGGAGACGGTAGAGGGATGGGTAAAAAAGCAAACTAGAAATAGAGGTAACTTAGGAGTGCGTGGTTAGTGAAATGTAAAATATGCAAGATAAGGGCAGAATGTAGGAATTGTGAGGACAAGGGGTCGATGATGAGAGAAAAGGCAAAGCTGTAAGGTTCAGATATTTATATTGAACATGACCTCACATAGAAGGAAAGGAGGAATAAGGATAAGCTAAGGGGATTGTAGTTCTGGGAAGTGGTAAAAAGAAGAAGGAAGAAGAGAGTCCGATGTAGCAGTGCCATAGGAAATGAAGAATGGATAAATCACTTTAAAGAGCACCTAGGCGAAGAAGAAGAGAAAGGAGATGAAGAAAGAAAGGCAGGAATAGAAGAGAACAGAGAGATTATAGGAGAAGAAGAGCTCATAACTGAAGACGAGGTGAGGAAAGCAATAGGAAAATTGAAGAAAGAACTAGCGCAGGTGGGTTTGAGATACATAAGCGGGTTAGACAAGGGTGCCCGCTAAGTCCTACGCTCTTTAACGTGGCCACATGGCAGACACAGAAAGGGAACCAAGCAAGGTGCAAGAAGGAGGGATAGCATTAGGTAAAAAGAAATTTTGGTCGATTTCATACGCGGATGATGTGGTGCTGCTGGCGACGAGCGCAGGAGGGCTAAAGCAAGATGTTGAGGATATTTAAGTAAATAATAATAGATAAAAAAGGCTTGGATTTGACCACGGAATAATCGAAGATTATGGTGTTTAAGAACGGAGGTAAGAGAAAAAAAGAGGAAAGATCTTATTAGGAAGACAAAGAACTAGAAGTAGTAAAAAGTTTTGAATATCTGGGGTATACTATGAAAGAGAACGGGAGGAAAAAGGATTAGATCAAAAAGCTAAAATAAAAAACGAACACAGTAATGAGTTCAATGTGAGGACTACAGGAAGAGCTCTTTCAGAGATAACTGGCAGATAATGATGAGGTTATTTGACACGATGGTCGAAACGGTAATGGAGTATGGGGCGGAGGTATGGGAATGGAAGAGAAAGGAGGACCTGGAAAAGATACAAAAAAATATATGAAATGGGTATTGAAGTTGGACAGGACCACACCGGAACACATACTACATCTGGAGACAAAACGATTCAGACTCGAAAAAAGGACAAGGAGAAGAAGAATGAAATATAAGGCAAACGAAGGCACCGTGTGGAGAGAATGCTGGTCAATGTTGGAAAAGGAAGAAGGGGAAGGAAAGAGAAAAGGAAGGAGGAGAATAGTAAGAGAAGAAGAGATTAACAAAAGAGGCTGGGCACAGGCAGAATATCACTAAAAATTTTTATTTTCTAATAATTTGATTTAAACAAAAATTTTTTTAAATATTAAAAAATAAATATTTTGTAACTCACGGCCAGTGTTTTGGTGTTATCATCTGAATGGTAAAACCGTAATGGCCATCATTATGTGAATTTTATAAATTTTATTAATTTAAAACGACTTCGAAAAAATATACTGAAGGTTAAAAAATGTTTGATGATTATCACCTGATAATCAGCTGATTATCATTAGCATTTTATCTCATATAAACGCATATTTGTAACTATCCGCTTAAATAAAAATATTAAGCTGATATCACCTGATAATCAGCTGACGTTTCGGCATGATTATCAGCAGATTATCAGCTAATAATCAGTTGATTGTCGATCTCCTTTTTTTTCAGTAGGGTGAGAAAGAGAAGAGGGGGGCCAGGAAAAGAGAAAGAGAGAGGAATTTGCTAAAGAAGAGGGAGATATAAGTACATAGAAGTCGTGGATAGTGGAGATAGAAGGAGAAAGATATACATGGGACAAAGAGAAGGAGAGGATGGTGAAGAGAGGAAAAGAGACGGATCAGGGAAGTCAACAGAGGACAAGGACTGAAAAGGAAAGAAGAATGAGACACGTGTACACACAGAGACACAGAAGCATAGCATTCAAACTATGTAATTTGCCTGGTAATATGTATTAAAAATATGTACTGATTTGGGACTGACTATTTAAAATATATTAAATATAAATATAAGTATTTGATGTGGTCATAAATGGTGTTATTATCCTTACTTGTTTTGTTTAAACTTTTAAATGTTAAGTGGCAGATAACATAGACATATGACCTATTTTTGGTGATATCATCCGCATGGTACTACCATTTATGGTCACCAAATATAATAAATGTGTCGCTTTTAAGTTTTATTTTTGATTAAAAATCAGGAAAGTTATTAGTATGTGTTTTTATTACATGTTTTTATCATGTGATTTTATCATATGTTAAATTGAAACCACAAAAACATAAAGTTTAAAATGTAGGTTTTAATCTTTTTATTTCCAGATTTTCAACTTTAGGTTTAGAGTGTACAAAACTGTTATTTTACAATAATTTAAAAAAAAAAAGATTTGCTTAACCGTGTGAAATAAAAGTTTTGGATAACCTTAAATTATCATATAACACCCTTAAAATGAGGGATGATTCCAGCATGGTTGTCAAGTTTGAAACGACTTGAAAACCACCTGCGAATATTTTTTCACAAAAACATATGATAAAAGTACATATTTTTAACATATTGATAAATTCATATGATTTTTTTCAACTGGGATGATAGCATTACAATTAAGTGTAAATCTGTAGAATTGATTTGCATAAAGATTAAAATCCATCAATTAATTCTCTGTGATGATACCATTTTAACATACTTATAAAGTTTAAAATGTAGGTTTTAATCTTTTCACTTCCTCATTTTCAACTTTAGCTTTAGAGCTCATGGCCATAGTTTTGGTGTTATCATCCGGATGGTATCACCTTATTAGGCCCAAATTATATTAATTTTATGATATTTAATAATTTTAAACAACTTTAATGATAATTGATAACTTTAAGTTTTAATAAAAATATTAAACTGATATCATGTAATAATCGGCTGATTGACCTAGCGGAAATACAAAAGTGTACATAAGTGTGAATTAAGTAGCGTATTGGGAATATGCAATGAACATCATGATCTCGATCTACCCTCAAATATAAGTAAAGAAACGCTGAGTAATGATGCGAGGCATACAGTCACTCAGATAAACTCAAACCATAACTCGGAATCTAGAAAGAAATTGCTAAATAATTTAGAAATCATCAGTGACGAAGAAGAAGGAGAAGTGTATGAGAATAGTTTGAAAAGAGAAAATTCACTGTTAAGAGAACTAAATAAAGAATTAACAGAAAAAAACAAGATGCTAAGAGATTTACTGAAGAACAAAAAAGTGACACAAATACAGTGAAAAATAAAACTTTTGCGGAAGTAATGTCTTATTCAAAAACTAGTACCAGGTCAAAAAGGGTACCTAGCATAATAATAAAAAACAAATCATCACATACTATTGATCAGATAAACTTGTTGAAAAAGGATGAAGTGATTGTTAATTGTTTGAATGAAGAAAGTACAAGTAAAGCTTTTAGTATATTAAAGAAAAAACTAGCTGATGAATGTGAAGTGAACAGAGAAAAAGTAAAAGATCCAAAAGTAAAAGTAGTTGGAATTAATAATTTTGAAAACCTGGATGATAACAAATTGGAAGAAGATATAAACGAAAGAAACTTTAGTAAATTTTCAAAAAAATGTATAGTCCTACATACATATAAGAACAACAAGACTAACTTGCAAACAGTGTTAATTGAAATGCCAGCAGAATTGTATCAAAGTGTCATAGAAAGCAATAATAAACTATTTGTAGAATGCAGAGTTTATAATTATTGCAATATTAAACCATGCTTCAACTGTGGCAGATTTGGACATAATGGTCTGAAATGCAATAATAGGCCTATCTTTTTTATGTGTACGGGCAACCATAAAACTAGAGAGTGTGAAAGACAAGGAAACATAATGAAATGTCCAAATTGTATATACAGCAATAGTAAATACAAGACAGAATACAAGACAGAACATATGGTAACAGACAGCCAAGAATGCAAAATTTTGCAAGCCAACATAAGAAAATGTATATTAAAAATAATATTTATGAAAAAACTAAAGTAGAAGTAATTGATAAATTGAGGGTGGTTAACTCAGATCTTAAGCTTCAATCAGGTGAATCATTAAGAGTTTCGGCTATGTACAGGTGTCATGATGTTCCCAAAACAGAATTTCTAAATAGTGTACAAAAATTTCTATCAAAACACATTAGAACCAAAAACCACTGTATAATAGGAGATTTTAATATGGATATAATAGAAAGTAATGTACAAAATAATCATATAGGTGCAATATCAATAAGCCAGGAATTCTTAAATAATTTCTTTGAATAAGAATTCATTCCATACTATAGAGGCGTAAAACCCTCTCTAGATAACGAATCGGGTTCTTGTATTGATAATTTTTTTGCAAAGACTTGAGATGTTAATATTGAATCTTATAAATTATGTACTCCGTTTAACGACCACTATCCACTTGTAATAAGTATCGTTCAGCTTAAAGTGCAGAATGAGCAAGAAAATTGTATTAATTATAGAAAGTTAAAGGAATATGCAAAGAATCATGCAAATCTTGCTTTGGATGAACTAATAAAAATGATACATAGCTGTGTTGGAAAAGCCACTTGTCACAAAAAAACTAAGAATAAACAATTACCTAGGAAAAAATGGATAACTAAAGCAATATTAGTATCGTGTAAAAATAAAGAAAATCTATATAATATATGGAAAAAAAAATCCTACAAATATAACTCTAAAGCATGAATATAAAAATTATGAAAAAATTTTGAATAAAACAATAAAAGATGCTAAATACAAATTCGAAAACAATGAGATAAGAAGAAGTGGCGATAATTCAAGATAGCTATGGAGCATCATAAACAGTAAAATGGGCAAAAGCAACAAACAAATGAAATAGCCTGACTGTATAGTGGTTAATCACCAAAAAATAGTGAACAAGACAAATATAGCGAATGAAATGAATGATTATTTTAGTCAAGTTGGAATAGACTTAAGTAACCAAATAAATAATAAGTGCGATGATCAAATAAGACTGCCAGCAAGAAATAGCAAATCCATATTTATACAACCAACTAATATTTGTGAAATCCATAGATTAATAAGCGAAATGAAGAAAAAAGCTGGTGGGGTAGACAACATCAATGCAAGTACAATCAAGTGCATTGCTATGTTTCTGACAAAACCCTTGGAACATATTTTTAACATGAGTATACAGCAATCAATTTGGCTGAATGCGCTAAAACAAGCTGATATATTACCAATTCACAAGTCTGGAGATAGTACATGTATTGCAAACTATCGCCCAATATCACTGATTTCTAATATAGCTAAAATATTTGAAAAAATTATATGCAACAGACTTTTCAATTTTATAATGAAGCATAATATTATATCAGAAAGACAGTTTGGTTTCGTCAGAGGCAGAGAAGCATCAGATGCGCTTGATTGTCTTACGGATATTATAGACAAAAGTCTAAACAAAAGTAAACCAATAATAACAACATTTCTAGATCTAGCCAAAGCTTTCGATACTGTTGATCACAGAATATTATTGGATAAATTGGAAAGATATGGAATAAGAGGATGTGCCTTAAAACTCTTAACTAGCTATCTATTAGGTAGGAAACAATGCGTTAAGATAAATAATTTCAAAAGTGAATACAAACCCGCGTGAAAATATTATATGAGATCTCATGTAGATCTCAGTACGAATTTCAGTCATATGAGATCTCATATGAGATCTCGTATAATATTTTTACGCGGGAAGATATTTCCATAGGTGTTCCGCAAGGAACCATTTAGGTCCTTTATTTTTTATCCTATATGTAAATAACCTACTGATAGATATGCTAAAAGACTATAATGTCTTATGGAGATGACACAGTCATCATCTCGAGTGATGACTCGTGGTCGGCAGCACAGGACATGATGAATTTTTATCTTAGCAAGGTTGCCAAATGGCTGATTTTAAATAAACTATCGTTAAATGTAAATAAAACTGTATACATAACATATGGCAACTACTGTGATAGTGTACCAGAGGATATAAATATTAAAATTGGAGGCAACTTTATAAATAGGGTTGAAAGCCATGAATATTTAGGGTTACATTTCGATTACAATATGAAATGGAATATACGCATTGACTCCATTATAAAAAGAACAAGATATTTAATTTTTGTCTTTGCAAAAATTAAAAGTATAATGGATAGAAAAACGTTAATGATGATCTACCATGCATTCTTCCAGGGCCTAGTCAATTATGGAATAATTGCCTGGGGTGGGGCATATAACAATTGTATGTACTCGATACAAGGAGTACAAAAAAAATTGTTAAAAATTATTAATAATTAATAGAAATCATTTTGAAACACATAATTCCCTACTAACAGTTAGGCAATTGTTCCAAATTGAAGCAATAACATATCACTATGGGAAACTAAGGGATATTTATAGTAAAAATACGAAAAGTACTAGGAAAAAGAGTATATCATTGCCAAAAATTAATAAATCTATAAGTAAGAAAAGCAGCTACTACAGGGCTGTGAAAATTTTCAATTTACCCTCTAATGATCTCAAAGAGTTAACAGTTAGAAAAGTAACTATAATAAATAAATCAAAGGATTTCATAAGAAATCTAATAGTATGAAATGAATTAGAGACACTAGTTTAACTTCTGTTATAAGTACAAGTAAGAACAGTATGAAAAGATTAATTTTAGTTTTAAGTTTTTAAGCTATCTGTATAATTATTGTGCCATATCCTAGTGGAAATGGATTGTGTGCCAAAATGTGCCATAGTGTGCCAAAGTGTAATAAAGTGTGCCATGCTGTGCCAAACTGTGCTATACTGTGCCATACTTTGTCAAAAAAGAGATGTTTGTTTCCAAAAAACCCATGTGTGTTAAAGTGTGCCAAAGTGTGCCAAAGTGCAGCAAATTTCCGAATTTGAACACTTTGGCACACTGGCACACTATGGCACAGTATGGCACATTTTGGCACACTTTGCCACACTTTGCCACACTTTAGCATACTTTGCCACACTTTGGCACACCCCATTATTTCCACTAGGGTACCTATGTACAGGCAACTTGTTTGCCTCTATAGGAAGCCTTTAAAATGCTTATGTCATAAATAAATAAATAAATAAATAAATACATATGTAATTAAGAACAGCGAGTTGGAGATATGGCAACGTCACGCCTTGTAAACCTTTTCTGTGACTTGTTTTCTATTCCAAAACCACTTTTGCTCTTTATTCTCACTCATATTTTATAAATATTAATGAACAACTTGGTGATCAAAATACAACAGACATGATGAACTACACGCTTTTATACACGGCCATCAAGGTTATAAAGTCGAGCAGAAGCG
This sequence comes from Nasonia vitripennis, assembly GCF_009193385.2. Lineage (NCBI taxonomy): Eukaryota > Metazoa > Arthropoda > Insecta > Hymenoptera > Pteromalidae > Nasonia > Nasonia vitripennis. Next base: position 335,838 of record NW_022279781.1, read on the forward strand.
CGACATTGCCAAACAATTGGTTGTAAATATTGCAACCAACACATATTGGTTGCAAATATTAAAAACTATGGCACTAGGTGAGATATTTTTCAAATATCACACCAATACCCTTTTTCAAAACTGTAAAGATGACTGCATTAAAACCAACTTAAAAAAATTTGGACAAAAAATTTATTTGTGCTTGTCTTTATAGAGAGGGATGATATCGTCGCTTCCTATGAAGACTATCACGTTTCAAATCCCTCTGGAAGAATAGTACTTTTCACTTTTTGCCGTGAAAAGTAGCACAGGTGAAGCTTTTGCCGCAAAGACTAGCACTTTTCACAACTTCGCCATAAAGACTAGCTTGTTTCACGTCTTTGCCATGAAGACTAGCACTTTTCACGAACAAACTAGAGATTTCAGGGCTTTATGCATAAAAATTTGATGATATTTATGAACGCAAAAGTGGTACATTTATTTATTTATTTATTTATTTAAAAGTGCTAATCTTCGCGGCAAACAACGAAACGAATCGACGAAATCTACTACTCTTTGTAGGGGCCAACAATATGATGTCATTTAATCGCACAAATTAATAATCAGTGTACCAAAAAAAGCCAGTTCACATTTAGCTGATTGTTAGCTCCTTATTAATCAATAATCATGCCAAAACCAGTAGCTCATCATCAGATGATAGTTATCCTACTATTTTATTGAAGCTATTAATTATGAATATTTGTTTATGATAAATAAAATGTTAATGATCATAATTTTATTCTAACTTATTTATTAAAATTATTAAAATGAATAATATTCCAGTACCAGCAAAAAATTTGTATTCATATGAATAAAAATCTATTCATCAGAATAAAAATTTAGTACTTCACAACAAGAATTTTGGTGTTTTCATACAGATTGTAACATCTATTTTGGCCCTCATTATGTGAATATTATATAATAATTTTAAATAACTTAGAATGTAAAGAATCAAGGATCCAAATATTATCATGATTATTACCAAACAGTCAGCTTATAATCATTAACATTTTATTCAATACCCTAGTGGAAAAAAGAATGTAAAAATTGTAATAAAACGTAAAAAAGATGTAAGAAAATGTAAGAAACTGTACCTTTTTGTTGGACTTCGGACCTTTTTTCTCCTACGTTTTTGTACACTTTCTTACATTTTCAGATTTGTTAACTCTTTTAATACATTTAAAGTTACATTTTATTACATATGTTATTTTACCGCCTACTATAGTTAATATATTTTTTTAATTATTAATTTTATAATAAAATGTAACAATGCGTAATAAATTGTAAGAAAAAGTAAAAGGATGTAAGCAGAAGTAAGAAAATAAAAAAATCGCCATTTTTGTATATAATATTACACTTACAGACAATTTTTTACATTTTGTTATACTTTTTTACGTATTGTTATATTTGTCATTTCAAAGAAGAGACCCCCATGAAATCCTGGATCAATGGATTTGTAATAAATTGTAATAAAACGTAACAAAATGTAGCAAACTGTAATAAAACGTAAAAAAGGTCAGAAATCCAACAAAAATGTACAAAATAGTACAATTTGTTACATTTTAGTATTAAAATATTAGTGTAATTATCACCTAATGATCAACTGCTGTTTTTTGGCACGATTATCAATTAATAAGGAGCTGTTAATCAACTAAATGTCATCTGATCTTTTTAAGTAGAGCAATTTTTGTACCTGTGTAAAAAAAGTAGTATCACACGTAAAATAAAAGATAATAATGTCGTATAAGTTATTTTTTTGTTTGTATCATGGTGCTTCCATTTGTAGTTAATAAAAATATACATAGCATTATTGCATGATCTTTTTTTCGTGAAAATACTGTATGGTTCTACTACATTATAACTAACTCAATAATATAATAAGTAAAGAAACCGAGGGTTAGATTGCCACATGATCCTACTAAACACGGAGACCAAGTCATTAATGTCATTAAATGAAAGAATATATGTTTAAAAACTCAAAGGATACGTCTCTTAGTACGTTTTTTGTACATTATTCGATAACCACATTCTCTACAGCGTATAGGATCTCTTGGACGAATTTCATTATCATGATGGCACTCTGCAAAGAATAATATCCAATAAAAACTAGTTCAAGCATATATAATTCAAGTAATTATAAGTTTAAATATAACAAACCACCACAAATGTAAACCATAGTTTGCTTTGGAGTGTTATCAGTTTTATTCGATTCCATTTCTGAAATTTAAAGACTTAATCCAATTCTTTTTTCCTAAATTTTAAAATAGAAGAAGATAGAATAAGTATTTGATTTATAGGTTGATTTTTTACTCATTATTAGGCACCCGTTATACCCGTTATAACAAAACGATGCAGACTCACCTCAAAGGCCGCGACACAAGAAATGTCAGTGCTGGGGTCACGATTATTCAGAGGGTCGCTCAAATGCCAACTTCAGGGGGCATCGCGGTAAGAGCATTCCGCTTCGTCCCCTGAAGTCAGCCATCGGGCGACCCTGCATCAATTCGAAAATGTTCGAATTACCGGTGGCTGCACCGATAAATAAGAATATGTCAAACTAAAGCTAAAAAACAAGAACCCTAAGCACCAAATCAAGTTACACAAGATTTGAATATCATACGTAAATATTAATATATCCCTTAAACTTAAATCTACTTTCCCCATGCACAGCGAGATGCAAATAAAAAAATAATACTAAACTAAAATCTGCTAAGACCATCCACACCAGGCACAGCAAATTGCTAACATAAAACGAAAATATTAAATCCTAAGCAAAAATCAAATTAAATTTTTAAATATGTCTGCACGTTGAAGAAAGGCGAGCGAGCGCAAGAGTGAGATTAAAAACTAAAATCTTTAAACCCACCTACTCCATTCAGTAAGGTATATTGTTGTTTAAACGTTCAAAAATTTTAAAATTACAACATAACATTTGATGTGGAGGTGGGCCAGAGAGAGAGAGAGAGGATAATATTAACTAAGATGATAATATCATCTATGGAGAATAATTTAGCAAGAGTCCCTGAAATCAAACTCTTACCTTTGGGTAAAACTAGTAGTGTGAGGTTGGTAGGTTTAGGAATTTTGGTTTTTGATGCTACTTTCAAGCTCACTCGCCTCTTTTTAATATGCCGACGCATTTGAAATAATATTTTACGAGTCAAACTCTTACTGAATGCGGTAGGTGGGTTTAAAGGTTTTAGTTTTTAACCTCACTCTTGCGCTCGTTCGCCTTCCTTCAACGTGCAGACATATTTAAAAATTTAATTTGATTTTTGTGTCGGCTTATGTACTTAGGATTTAATATTTTCGTTTTATATTAGCAACTTGCTGTGCCTGGTGTGGATGGTTTTAGGAGATTTTAGTTTAGTATTATTTTTTCATTTGCATCTCGCTGTGCATGGGGTCGGTAGATTTAAGTTTATGGGGATATATATATTTACGTATGATATTCAAATCTTGGGTAACTTGATTTGGTGCTTAGGGTTCTTTGTTTTTTAGCTTTAGTTTGACATATTCTTATTTATCGGTGCAGCCACCGGTAATTCGAACATTTTCGAATTGATGTAGGATCGCCCGATGGCTGACTTCAGGGAACGAAGCGGAATGCTCTTACCGCGATGCCCCCTGAAGTTGGCATTTGAGCGACCCTCCGAATAATCGTAACCCCAGCACTGAGAACAGTAATAAGTATCATATGACATGCCGTAAGTGTCGTAGATGGCGTGGCTGTTGTACGGCTGTAGGATTGAACGTACTCTCTCAAGGATAAGAGCCTGAGGGTTAGTAATAACCACCAGATTCTTCGAAAATGCTTTATTTGACTACTAGGACGACTTGCCAGTTCAAGCACCAGAAACGTTGTGCGGCACGCAGGCCACGAAATGCGCTCGTTCTCTCTCTCTCTCTCTCTCTCTCTCTCTCTCTCTCTCTCTCTCTCTCTCTCTCTCTCCTCTCTGGTAGTGTCTCAGGTGAGTCTCGCACGCGTGTCAGATCGCTCCATCATCGAAACTAGTTTTCGCCTGTTTTCTGACTCCGTGTGAGTCTGTATATTTTTATAAAATCTGGCCTCCCGCAGGCTCCACATGCCGGAGTATTACTGCATGGTTCCTTAAAAAAGAGCCAGGGAGACCGTGTAAAACTTGAAGTGTCCTGGAGAGGTTAGGAGCGCAGTAGAGCAATTCGGCGGGATTCTGGCAGACTTTTTATCTTGGCCGTTGGCATCCCTGCTCCTTGGTGGTGACGTCAAGACTGGCGCGAAATTTGAGCATCACTCAATTGGATACAGCAATGGCACCAGCGGTTTGCTCAATCTGCAATGACGACTCCAAGCCACCAACAAGTACGTGCCCGACCTGCCGTCCTGGAAGACAGAGACGCTTCCGCCAGAGACCTCTAATCGATGCCTGCAACCAAGTCGGCCCAACAGAGTGACAAATCAGCACAGAGGAATCCCTCCCCGCCTCTTGGAAAATCTCAGGTGAGCGTTCGCGCCGGGCCAGTGCTCCGAACCAAGTCGGCAATATCTCGCGTCTCTCCCCACTAGCAGACGCGGCTCGCGGCGTCGATGAGCAGCTTACAGAGCCGCAATACCTCTACCAGGCGGGTCATTGACATCCAGGCGCCTGCCTCGCTGGGACAGCGGGAGAGTAGCCAGCAGAGCCTGAACGCATCTGTCGAGCGGGTCACCGACTCACAGGCGCCGGCTTCGCTAACTTCGGCGTCGGCTGACGAGTCATCTGCACAGAACACCGTGAATACACAGATGACTCGAGCAAAGGATGTGCCATTGGGAGACACCAGCCTTTTGGGTGTCTCTAATATTTGAATTCCTGTGAGCACGATGGAGCTTTTCTTTCAGCAATTTGACATGCTCCAGGATCAGTTTGATGGGCTGAGGGCTCTCGTGAGCAGGGGTTCGGTGCCACGTGGCATCTCCTCCGCCCTAGTAGAAGGGGGCAGAGGAATTGAATAACCGTATCTCTCGAGACCCAGCTAGCCGATAACATCAGTGCGTCAAATAGATTGCTCGACGCCAACAGGCTGCTCCTGGACGAAAATAGTACTCTTAGGGACGAGTTGCAACAACTACTCAAAAAGCTTCATCGTGCTCGCCAGGACCATGACACGGGCTCGATGCCAGTTTCGGACAGCGGTCCGATGCTGGCCTCGGGTCCTAGTATTATTATCGAGCGTGAAGCCACCGAGTTAGCGGGAGCGCGAAAATGCTCTTCTCCTCGGATGGCACTTACTGGCGACGGCGCGGGGTCGGAGAGAGGCGGTGCTGAGGGGTGCAAGGTCATAATCAATGGATTAATACAAGATGGTGATAATTTCAACGAGAAAATCTCGGACGTAGCTGCCTTCGCACTGCTCAGCACCGTCCTTCCGGCCCTGCAGAAGAGCGACATTACCAGTACTCGAGTACTGCGTATGCGTAGACCAGATAGGGCTCAGAGAAATGGCACGACCGCGACAAAATCAGCGACACCTCGTGCTGTGCTGCCATCACTCGTGGTCAAGCTTGCGAGTCCGGGCTTGGTCAGGGAAGTCATGCGAGCGAAAAGCGCGCTGGCTAACAACTACCTGACCACAAACGACATCAAGTCCGGTGTTCTAGACCCGGAGGCTGCTGCCTGCTTGACCGGACATAAAGTTTTTATAAATGAAATGTTGTCCCAGGAAAAATTCTCGTTGTTCAAAAACTTGAGGCCCATTGCACAGGGACTGGGCTTCAAATATGTCTGGCACGCGGGTGGCAGGTTCCTGGCTAGGCGTAGGTGGGGGGGGGGCTTACGTGTTTGCATCTGCTGCCGATTTGCAGGCCATTTTCACGGCGTGTCAGGCCGGCTCGAAACAACCTCGACGACAGAACACACGCATGACTGTCACTGAAATGGACGTAAACTCTGACACTACTTCAAGTAACGGACCTGAGTCGGACCTGGCGTCTGTCAAGCGTCTGTCCGAAGAGTTATCTCTTCAGATCATCCGGCATGGTCCCACGCATCATCTCTCATCGTCTCATACATGGATTGACCTTATCATGACCGACGATAACGACACGATTCTGAAATCTAAGAATAAGTGGCTGCCTAGTTTCGGCAAGCATTGTGTCATAGATGTCTCGCTAGACATCTATACTCCCACTCCCGTGAGTGACACCTTCTCTTACCGAAACTACAAGTGCATAGACACTTCTAGTCTTGTCGACCTCTTGTCTTGTTGTGACTGGACAGCCATGAATTCCATCGAAACCGATCTGGAGGGCGCCTTATGCGTTCTTAATAACAATGTAAAATTAGTAATTGATGAATTGGCACCTTTGAAAACGGTTTGCCCACGTAGGAAATATGCTTCTTGGTCTGGACCAGAGCTGAGGATCCTCATGGATAGACGCAATGCTACACTCTGGCGCTATGAGCGCACAGGGAGAGCGGAGCTTTTCGATGAGGTTCTTCGACTCACCAATGAGGTCGACATACGTTCTGCTCAAGAGCGTGAATCCTTCCTTCGCCAACAATTATCGGACGCTCTTGATGATAACAGAAATATATGGAAGGTAATGCGTCATCTCGGCCTCTTGCCTGGGAGTAAGGAGGAGGAGTTTTTTGGTTTCACGCCGGGGGAGTTAAATGAGCACTTCGCGTGAGTCTCGGTGTCACCCCTCGAAAATATAGACAATGCAACGGACACTACCTTACTTGCAAGCGAGGAGGGCTTTAATTTTAGCCCTGTTAGTATGAGCGACGTCGTCCTTGCTATATCACATTTTTCCTCGCAAGCGAGGGGTGTCGATGGTATTCCGTGCCGCGTGGTTGTCAAGGCCCTCCCAATTATTGGCGAATTTATTCTTAATCTATTTAACTGCTCCTTCGCTCAGGGAATCTTTCCGAGAATCTGGAAACAGGCACAGTTAATCGCGCTAAGAAAGACCAGCGCTCCTTCCAACGTTAAGGACTTTCGTCCAATTGCACTGCTCTGCTTCCTCTCAAAGGTACTGGAGAAGATTGCGCACACCCAGATCACGGAGTATCTTAATAAAAATCATATACTCGACCCCTTCCAGGCCGGTTTCAGAAAACACCACAGTACATAGACTGCGTTATTAAAAGTGACCGACAACGTACGCATGGCTATTGACAAAAAGAAGGTGACGATTATGCTGCTGTTTGATTTCAGCAAGGCCTTTGACACTGTAATGTCCCACGTTTATACTCTTAAATTATATATTTGTACATCCTGCGAACCGGCAACCGTGTGAGCACGTAGAGAGTGCATACGGATCGCAGGTGCTTTCGACTGCGACATTACACAACTGAGCGCCGAAAAACGGAGCGAGTGCTCTGACCTCTGTGTCAGTACTCCTCGTGCGCGTGAAAGACGACTACAAAGCGTACGCGTCGATCCTTTGTGGCGAATGTTGATTGGACTACCACGATCTTTTTCATCTAAATTTCATAACTGCGTGAATCGATACCGAGACTTTAAAAACCCCGGAGCCGATCCACGCAGTGCCTTTTTGCGTAGTGACTTACTCACTGTCGACTACAACTGATTCTAAGGTGAAGCGGCGGTGTTTGCCAACACCTTGGGAGCGTCCTAAATTCGTCCCTTGACATAGCATACACCGGAGAGCTTTTTGAATACAGATCAGTGCCACAGAGAGAAGTACAAGCTAAGGTCCGTCGATTGGAATCTCCGGCGTTAGCAAGAGCAGTTGACCATCCCTATTTTAAATTGCCATGTGAACGCGGTAGATAATACAGTCAGCATCTGCCGCAAAGGGTGAGTAGAACCATCTAGAGTGCGCAGGATATTAATAATAGTAAATTGTTAAGATAAATCATAAGTACTTTCAATTAAAAAATAAATAAGACTAAACTTACTAAATACAACTGTAAAACAACAACATTCTAAGCTAAATATAGCGAATCTCCGTCAACTCTGTAAACTGAACGTCTGTGAAGTGCTCTGGGCCAATAAAAACATAACGTTCAATATAAATAAAACCCTTGTGTATTAAATTGATAATAACTAAACCTCAATCAGAACAAATAAATTTGAATCAGCTTCGCAGTCACGACGTGCAGGTAAGAGTACTTTACTTGTGGACTAACCATCAGCAACTACACACGAAACAAGTTGAGCGGACATAACGTAGAGTCCGCAGGACACCGAAGTGTCCCAAGCGACTTGCCTGCTACGACGTAAGTACAACGGACACTCACACGTCCACCAAACGCAGTCTAGGACAGAATACCGTCCGCACGCAAAATACGCGTCCGCGCTGCTAATCATCAATTTCACACTCCACCTGAAAACGTCGCGAAGGTCAACGGAAACCTGTCGCGCTAATGGAGTGATATACATAACTCCACGGCCTCGCGACGGCTTGGTGGACCCGGCGGGGAGTGGTCTCGGTGGCGCGATGGTCCTGCCACCACAGACTCTACGTGAGGTGGCGTAACGGGTTATATTTCCACCGCTTACCGTTAGGGCCTCGGAATCGGGGGTACTCCTCCACGGCTTCTGCCCTCTCGATGGCGATGGTAATTGTGAGATCCCCGCCTTCCCCAACTAGTATCTCCAACTCGTCGACCGCGGCGCGACTCGCCTCAAGGGTGGAGGGCTCCTCCTCCACAGGAATCCCCTCCCGTTGGTAGGCCTCTCTTTCCTCCTCCGTGAGGGGCAGAGGGCCCGCGGCGCCAGTCATGGTCTTGCGGGGGAGTCGGGTATCAGTGACGCTAGCACTCCAGCGCTCCTCCTCCTCCGTGGAGCTTGCGCTAGGGCAGGCGGGACTCCGACGAGCCCAAATCTCCGCCGCCAGAGTCATTTTGGTTTTCGGACGACTCTGGCGCAGCTTCTACCTCTGATCCTCAATGGCGCGCAGTTCCCACTCACACTCGCCTTTCATCCCTGCGACGTGGTCCTGGGGATTTAACGTCCATTAGTATGGAGTCAGTAAGTCGTCGCATACCCGTCACCAGACGCAACGACGCTATGGCACAAAACAAGAACAGCACAACCTACCTTCGTTGTGGACGCTACGTGTTCGCGGGACGATTTCGTGAAGGCACATACTTACGCAACTCGCTCAAGTGAACCTTGGCGGTCTGGCGCTTATCTTTTGTCTCCAGGATATACACGAGTGTCGATAACTTCTGGAGAAGCACGGGTCACTATAATTCGCGTCTAACTTTTCGCTCTTTCCGTCTACTCCTTTGGAGAAGGAATGTATTTTCCTACGTACAACGTCGCCCACCTCAAATTCTAATACGCCTTTTCCTTGGTTGTACACGGCGGCTTGTTTTCCCCAAGCTTTCAGTACTATATCGCGAAGAGCATCCAGACGCTTTACTCTATCTATCCACACGGAATGGTCTAATTCAATTTTGGGCCCTCTGACTTTCACCTCCCGGCGCAAACTTTTAACTGGTTGGGGATGGCATCCATAGTTCAAGAACGCCGGCGAAACCCTAGTACTCGATTGCATCGCCGTGTTTACCGCGTGACGAAATTCATGCAAATGTTGATCCCAAGTACGGTGATCTTTCCCCACGAACGTCGCAATCATTGTTTTTAAAGTTCAGTTACTCCGCTCTACCGGATTCGCCTGCGGGTGATACGGTGGGGCGGTCACATGGCTGACGCCATATTCTTCCAAGGTATCCTTCAGAGTTTTATTGATGAATTCCTTCCCGTTATCGGTTAACAGAAAATCTGACGTTTCCCAACGAAATAAAATTAACTCTTCGAATGCTTTTGCTACTGTCTGACCCGTCGCTTTTCTAATTGGCTTCAATTCGACCCAATGCGTGAATAAGTCCTGGAAAACTATTAAGTACTTGTATTGGCTCTTACTTGTGGGAAATTCCATCAAGTCGGCAGCTGCTACCGCCCACGGGCGCTCAACAATTCTCTGCCCCATTTGACCGGTCGTTCCTAACTGGGAGATTTTATAACGCTGGTACTTGTCGCACTCTTGTACGTAGTGGTTAACACCGTGCCATACTCCCGGCCAGTAATATTCTCTCACGACGCGATCGTATGTCTTTTCTATACCTAAATGACCGATATTCTATCGGCACCACCAGGCGCCAACCCTCTGACGAGTGAGTAATCGGGTCTTATAATGGGTCACGGCGGTATCGGTACAGCATCTCGTCCTCGACTTTACACTCCCTAAATTTCTTTGGCGACGTAAGCACGTCTCGCCGGCGCGGAAGGTACCACTCATCCGTAATTACATCAAAGGCGCTAACTACTTCTTCGTCTTCTCCCTGACTACGAGATAACGCGTCGGGTACGTGATGGTTGTCTATTAAGAGCCTTGATTCAAGGTATTGTGAGACTTGCCTGTGCACCAGCCACTCCAGGGCCTTGGAGAGAAAGCAGAGAAGTGAAATCGGACGGTAGTCAGTCAGGGCTGCTGGTGAACTGACTTTGTTGAGTGCACGCACAAGTGACAATTTCCAGGCAGATGGGAAACGGGTTTCGCTCAGAGACAGGTTGAAAATGTGACATAGTAGAGGAGCGAGAACTGGCAGTGCTTTTGAGATAACAACCTGAGGGATGCCGTCGCTTCCCCTGGCCTCAGTGTCGAAGTGCCATACTGCAGCCAACACGTCCGATTCCGTTATGGTGCTAAACTCGAAATGTTCCGGGAGGTCAAGACTTTCCAGGGTTAGAAGATAATCCTCAACAGCAGGAGCTAATGGATCACTGGAGATCGAGCTGAAATGCTTATTGAGTTCATCTGTGCTAAAGCGAGGTGGCAAAGGGGCCTTAGTGGCAGAAATTCCAAGTTTCTCCAGCTCTCTCCAGATCTCGGCAACATCAGTCAAGGTTGACAGGCGTGAATAGTAATAATTCAGCCTGGCTTCCTCGACCTGTTTGTGAGCATTGTCTCTAGCTAGTCTGTATAAGCGGAGATCTGAATCAAGCCTGTTGTCCCTGAAACGCCTGTAAAGTCTCTCCCTCTCAGATACAAGGTCACGAAGAGCCGTGGTGAACCACGGGTGACGCTGTTTTCACGGTGTCACAGTCCGTAATGGGGCGAGATTATTAATGGCGTTAGTGAGGTTAGCGTTAAGTGTAGAGATGCATTTGCCAAGTGATGAAGCGGTGAGGGATGACCAGTCACATGCGCTAAGAAAGTCCCTTAGCTTCTCGGTGCGCTGATTCCCTTAAACTTTCTGTAGGAGTATGTGTTAGGTACGTATCGTGGAATCTATACGTCGAGAGTGGCCGTTGCTGATGTTGTAGCAGAGGTGGACTTAGTCCTCACTTTGGCACCCGTGGCGTTGTTTTTGTCTGCACATGGGAGACAGGCGATGGTCTGCCTATCATTCACCACGATGGCCTTCACGTTGGCTGTGTTCTGGCACCTGGCGTGGTAGTACAAACCACAAAACTCACACCTTTTGGGGTCTTTGTGCTGTATAGGTTGTGTACAGCTGTATACTGTAAACGTAATACATGGAAAAAGGAATAGGGATGAGGAATAAGGAATATGGATCGAGCAGAACAGTAAAACATGTGGTGTAGTACAAGTGAAAAGAGGATAGCAAAAATACGACAGACACAGAAAAAAGAAGTAAAGAGTGAAAAGGGAAAGATGTCTTTTGGAGAAAGGAAAAAAGGAAGGGAGATAAGGGTGCGACGGTGCCTTTTTGCACGTCGCATGAAGGCGAGATATCAAACATGGAGACCACTGGCGACAAAATGTTGCCAGGGCTCTTCTAATTTTCACGGGTTTTCGTCCGAGGTACGGCGCGAGTGGAACAGTGCACGATGACATGGAGCATCACCAGAGCAGAGGAAGATAGCGCCGAGGAAGAAAGAAGAGAATGAGAGAAACGTGTAGAGAGCGGCACTGCGTGAGAGTGCGTGCGCCAATCGGCACCGAACCGAGCCGAGCTTCGCGCGTCGGGGTAACGAGGAGCGGAGAAGATGAGCTGTGCGAGCCTCGTACGCGTCGGGTTTCGGCTGATAGGACCGCGCGAGGAGAACTAAGGAGTGAGAGAAGCGGGAGCGAGCGGTGGAGAGCGCGGTTTTCTCCCGCTCGCGCACTTTTTGTGTGACGCCCAAGCTGAACACACGCGCCGGAGAGAATTAGCAAGTTAGAGCCTTTGTGAGATTTTTGAGTGTGGGGTGTAGAGTTTCGTTGGGTTTCGTAGGGACGTACTAAAGAAGACGAAGCGAGCAGCCAGATCGAGAGGACGACCTGGACTTCCCTAGGCCACTTGATCCGCAAGAGAGAGCGAGAGAGAAAGCTGCGCCAAGGTCATCGTCAGGAAGTCGCCATCCCGAGCTGCCCTCATCGGACCAAGTGTCGAGGCGAAAATAAGTAGGTGTACTCAGGGACGAGTTAGGAGATTCACGAACGTGATCGTGAGAGGAACGCGAAGGCTAGGGTGATTGAGAGTGTGCTTACGTGAGTGAGAGAAAACAAAGGGAGACAACAAAGAAGAGTGAGGCGCGATCGTAAACGCTAGGATAACGACGTGCAGTAACCGCTTCGTCGTGGAAATTCGGCATAAGCCATGCCGGCGTGGCTCACGAGGGAGCGCGCCTTTGTTCGTAGATTGCCACGCAACGCGCGGGAACGGAGGTGAACGCGCGCGCGCGCGCGCGCGAGAGAGAGAGAGAGAGAGAGAGAGAGAGAATGATTGGAGATTTTATATAGGATCGGAGGACGGGTGAGTGAATAAAGTGTTGTTAAACGAGAAATCGAGGGTAGTAATTTCCGATTACCCCCTTGCAAACCCGAGTGAGGGAAAAAGGATTCGGCGAAACCTCCTCAGAGAAACGCGGAAAAAATGTATAAAAATTAGTTGTGCGGGCCTCGTGGAAGACTTTCAAATTTCCCCGAGATTGGCCACGTCGCAAGGGAGTTGAAGAATGAAGTAGAAGGCTGGAAGATTAAAGCGAGATTTGAAAAAGAGAGAAAAGAGGCGCTGGAGAGAAAATTGCAGGAGGTGAGAGAAAAGGTAGAGATGATGAAGGGGAAAATGAAAAGTTTCCAGGGAGAAATGTAAGAGCTGAGAGAAGGAATGCTGGAAAAAAAGAATAAAGTGGAGGCGATAAAGAAGAAGCAGGGGATGGGAAGAGTAAGGAGAGTGGGAGAACGTCAAGAAGGGAATATATTAAGAGAGAGAAGGACAGACGGACCAGGTGAAAGGAAAGTTGAGAGCAGGTGCAAGGTATGGGAGAGAAGTCTTATAGTAGTCGTATAGTACACTTTAATAACTGAACGGAGGAGGACTCGAAGAAACAATGGAGTAGAATGGGAATTGGAGGACACAAGAACAGAGACGCCAAAAAGGTAATTTTTAAAAGGAAAGAGGACATGGAGATGATAGGGGAAAAGAGGGCAGAAATCAAAAAAGGAATAAAAATTAGATTTGAGCAATGGCTATCGTATGAGGAGAGGAGAGCTAGAGCTCCCATCATGAAATAAAAAAGAAGGAGGGAAGAAGATGATAATGAAGAGGGAGATGCTGTGTACAGAAAGGAATGGGTGGCGGAGTTAGAAGGAGAATTATACAATTCGGACGAAAAAAAGGAAATAATTACAGTGAAGAGAGGAAGGGGGACAGACCAGGGAGAAGAGGATAGATACAGGAAATGGAGATCAGGAGACTTGGAGGAGAACGAGGAATATTGAAAGAGAGATAAAGAGAATACAAAAACATGTACACACACAGACACGGAATCAGAACACTCACACATACACATACACACACTAACAACCACAAACATACGAACGCACAAAGCGCCGGAGCACACACATACGCATACACGAGAGCACAGATCCATAACTTAAAAACACAAAACAAAAAACATACACATAACAGAGTTAGAATTAACAGGATTGAAAGATTCGATATGAAATATTGTAAATACTTGTATATAGTAAAAACAATAAAGTTTTTACAATTTGTGCATGAAAAAGGCCCTTTTCAATCCCAGGGACTCGCGAGGCAGGTCATCCACTACGGCTTCTGTCTCCAGCTACTTGAGGTTAAGAGGGACGCCTCTCAGAGCTGTGAATCGCTACATAGTCCAGGTGAGGATTTCTCAGTGCGTGCGAGCGGACTCGAATACCGGCGACGTTTTGTGCCACCGAAATGTCCTCGATAAATACGCGGATATCGTTACGCGAACTGGTGGCAAACTCGGCAAGATAGATATATGCTACGGCCGGTAAAAACATGAGGCCAAGATTTTACTGACATACTCGAGGAGAGTTATAGGCGCATTCAGTTCATTGCGCATCTTTTAAATCCCTATGGTTTTTAAGATATCAAGGTTTCAATTTTTTTTGAAAAATTTTTTGATTCCTTATATTTCTAAAACAATGTAGTCAAATGCTTCAAAATTTTATTTGGCGATTTACAATAAAAAAGCTATCTGCTGCTAAAATGTTAAACAATTTCGTCAAGCGGTTCTTAAGTAAAGAGCTAAAACGTAAAAACGAATTTTTCTCAAAATTTTTGCTTCCTCTTATAGGGGTGTTGTTGCACGTCGTTAAAGTCCCTCCCTATGAATTCATGTAATACTGATATATTCTGTGAAAAAAATTGACGGCAGTGTTCGTATTCTATAATAAAAAAACAGAGGGGTCTGCAAACTTTTGGACAATGAACCATCCAAAACTTATATATTATATATTATGTATCAACAACAGTCTCGTACATTAGCAGGCAGATTATACTGTATATTAAAACAATATTTTATATATTAGACCTATAAATTTAGTTGGAGAAAGCTACGTGCCAATAAATTGGCAGCGGTTTTGCTACTAGGATTAGTAGCGTTTAAGGTTTTTACAGCAACAGGCGACCAAGACATAAGCGTGCGGTAAGCACATAAATAAGTATAGCGGCATATTGCGAATAGACACACATGCGACCGCATAGACAAAAATTGTCAGCGCTACATTTAAGAGCGTGCGTTTAGATAATAAGCAGTCAAGAATGTCGGAAGAAACCCAGAATAATGTAGAAGGTTGGATTTTGTCCCTGGGACCACGAGAAGTCCTAGAAGAAGGGAAAATACCAGCGTACCAAATACATCCACTGCGCCAGTGGCTGTAGGAGGACGAAATCGTGCAGCAGCGTCTGGCAAGCTCGCGACAAGAGAACAGTGGCGAGAAAACGGAGAATAACGAAAATCGGCCGGCAGGCGAACTGATTGAGTTAGATGTGATCAGGGATACGGAAGGCAACAAGTATACGCTGCCATGACAATTCGTAGACTACGTGTAGTCAGCCAACAATATCCAGAAACAATGGCAGCAGCCGCGAGCAACAGAGCGTCAAGTACGAGAATAGACCAGGCACAGCAAAGACTTCCGGAATTCAGCAGGCTTAGCGAGCGATGACAGAGCACGCAGATGACGTTCGGCAGCGACGGACCGCACGTAAACTTCGACGATAAGACGGTCTCAATAAACAGCAGCCCAATTTTACCGAGGGGAAGAGTAGCATCAATGCTGAAGCTCACAGGCAGCATCAGAATTCCGACAGATACGGCGGGCGACGTCCACAGTACGGCACGTAGTCGCAGGCGGCTGAGTGAGAGGTCGTCAGATCACTCCGACGGCGACGAACAAAGCCGTGGAGACATCGGAGCCATAGTCAGGAAGTGGAATTTAAAATACAATAGAGAGTGTACAAGCCAAATCGACTATTTTCTTGATAGAGTCGAAGAGTGCAGATGAATGGCGAAGCTGTCGGAAGACGACATGATAGAGGCTCTGCCAGAGCTAATGACAGGCGTGGCTGATGTCTGGTACCTCAATAACAGACACAGATGGGAAACGTGGGAAAATTTCAAGAATGCAGCACGAAGATGGTACGGGTCAAACCGTAGATACCAACAGAGGCTCCAATCAGATGTAGAAAATCGCTATCAGGGCGAACTGGAGCCAGTGCTTGACTATGTCACAAAACTGTCAGGAATTGTGCAATTCGTCCTGCTCTACACCCAAAGCATGCCATCATTTTTCCTGAAAATCTCTCATTTTACACGCCAATTTCTCATTTTTCCGCAAATTTCTCATTTTTCCTGCAAATCTCTCATTTTACACGCAAATTTCTCATTTTTGTCGCAAATTTCTCATTTTCCCGCAAATCTCTAATTTTTCCCGCAAATGCTGAGGCTGCTCCTTTGATCGAGTAAAATTGTCGACGAAAACTGTATCAAGGATTTCTATGCAATTTTGAGGCCAGATGGCATTGGTGGCTTTCATTAGGCGGGATTTATAGATATCATAAAAGTGGCGGAGACGTAAAAGGGATATTTGGCCCTAACTATATATGAAAATAGTTTAAATAACCAAGATTCCGTTTAAAAGAGTGGAATGCTCAATAAAAACTTGATTACAGATTGTTATGCGATTTTGAGTTCTAAACACCTTCGTGGCTCCCATTCGGCCGGATTGACAGATATCAATTACATTATTGTTATTTATATTAATTTATCTCTTGACGGAGTTACTGCAGAATATTGATGACAAAACCTCTTTATTTATTGTGGCATTAATATAATTGAAAAAAGCATCTTTTTTGTAAAATCATACACACTTCCGCCTGGGGTATAATACTTTTTTTGAAACTATTTATGCTTGGCGAGTGCCTGGAAATCACAAAAATTGATACGATATATTTACTGGCGTAGTTCAAGTTATGATAGTTAAAGAGAATCCGCAAGCTTCATTTTTTAATCTTCTGAATTGATCACTCTTTTTACCGTTGCAAGGTCGGTAGCCAGCTCGCGACGAACGAGCGCGCCAGAATGCCAATATCTCGAAGCTCACTTAAATGCGTCATTTAGACTGAAATATTTTAAAATTTGATAAAAAATATTAACAAATAGGTGATAAATACAATTTTAGACTTAGTAATTTATTCTTAAAATATTTTAATATATACATACATTACTTTGATTGACATAGTAAAAAACTGCGCCTTTGAATTTATTATTTATAATCATAATATTTCATACTAGTTAAAAAGTTTATATGCGAAAAAAATTATATTTAATTTTCCTATTCAAGATTATATTAAATATGAGAGTATATAGTAATTTAAAAACTACTATATTATAACACGTTATGAAATATCAGTTCTAATAAAATAAACTATAAGTGAAAAAACGATATCAAAACATCCGGCTGTTTAAAATTAAATAATTAAAAATCAATTAAAAATAAATATTAGAAATCTACTACAAAAGATGTCGGTTATGAGTTTATCTATTTTAATGTTCTAATACAAAGTTAGCAGTAAAAAATCGTTATTTGAAAATTATTTATATGTATGGCTTTGGCTCCAAAAATAATATTTGTTTTTCTTCTGATTCAGGAATTGTTCTCATCTGTGATAATATTTTTCTCCGCAACTGATTTAGTACCATGGTTTTCTGTCAAAAGCCTCTCATCGGATGACTTTAGGAACTTAATAACCTTTTCTGTAGCTGCGATTCCGCAATTACTAGTTTCATTCTAGAAAAAAATTAAATGAATTATGAAAAACTTACATATAAAAATATGTATTAAAAGACGTTAAATTATATATTTTTTTTAATTTATAAGAAATTAGTTGTAGAAAATAAATCTTCAGTAACGTTTTAATATGTGAAGAAGACACGTTAATATCCTGTCTTAGAAAAATGATGGCCTTTGTTGTGAAGCATTTTAAATGATTCCAATTGGCCGCTGATTTGTCTCCTAGGTAACGAGATCAGAATCGCACTCTGAATTCATAAACATGATTGAAGTTTTTGAGGTGTTTAAAATAAAATGAGGTTTAAGAGTATAAAATCTGGATGGCAGATACAGAAATAATATGTATGATATTACTAGCAAGAAACCTATAGGCATATTATTCATTACCAAGAGTGTAACTTTAAATGTGCAATAAAAAGTGCTATGCTAGTAGGACTAAAGTTGCTATGTTACCTAGAAACGTGTAACCTAGTTTTACTGTCCCATTTTACTGTCTTCGTTTATACTTGTACATCGGGGCCCAAGTAATTTTTTACATTTAATGAATTAAATTTTTCTTCGGATGAAAGACCATTAGGGAAATTATGCAGGAACTAATACCTCTAGTACATTACATTTCTGGTTTCTGATGTATTTTCACACGCCATAGTAAATTAAGATACGAGTGTGCAAGCGAGGGTGACGCAAGAGCAAGTGTGGGTACACCTACTTAAAGCACGAGTATTTTACGGTTTTGCTTTCTCCTAGAGCTTTGTAATAGTCAAATTTTCAATTTCGCTAAAACTTCATAGAAACGTATTTGGAGGTGTTTGGAGTTAGAATCGTACGTTTTTAGAAAATGTCCGTGCGGATGGCTGTGTGTGTGTGTACACCGTCATAATTCTGGAAGTACGCGACCGATCGTAATAAAATTTGATATGCATGTATTTTTTCTGATATTGAGTAGAGTATTAAGTAGAAATTTTAAGCCATTTTGGCGACTAGTTTTTGAGCTAAAAATCGAAAACCAAAAAATGGGTTTTCTGTGTCTTACGATTACGGGAGTAAAATAGTATATTGTGCAACTAGGGGGGGAAATTGGCTATTTCTAGAAAGGGTGATGTTTTGAGCACGAGTGGGTCAAAACCACTCGTGCTCAAAACATCACCCGAATCTGAAAAAGCCCTCTTGTTGCACACCGTACTTTTTATGATAAGTGCACGAATAGGCCACATATCATGCATATGAAAGGAATGGGAAATTCGAGGACTTTTCAAAGTAAAACAATAGTATATTAAAAATTTCGAAAATTTCGAAAAATTTGAAAATACTTCAATAGACACACATCCATTCGATAGGCTGCAGAGTGAGGAAAAAACTACTCCCTTGGGAGGAAAAAGTTTTTTCCTCCCAAAGGAGTAGTTTTTTCCCGCTGCTAAGAAAAACTCGATTTTCCATTCATTTTACATGCATCGAAAGTGGCCTTTTTCGTGCACGTATGATGAAAAAACTTTTATTAAGTTAAAATTTTGGGGAAAGATAGATCTTTTGCTTACTTCGGCTAAGATCTTCTTGCGGCTTATGAAACCGATTTGTTTAAAATATATTAAAATTTTAATTCTTTGTCTCTTACCCTTTATATACCCTGTATAACTCAAAACTACTATTTTTGTTAAACCTTATAACTCACTAACTAAAGTTCAGAATTTTTTATTTATGGTTTTATGAGGTTATGAGGACCCTATAGTATTTAAAATATTGAGGTTAAAATTTTTACTTGATTGCAGGGCGCCCCACCTTTGGAACTGTCACCCTTCCCCTATTTTAATGATTTTGATCGCACCTTTCTGATTACCACAGTCTTTTGCTGAGAACATTGCTTCTTCAGTAAAATAATTAAGATTGGAAATATTTTAAAAAAACATTAATATACTGAATATTTTATTCATTGAAACTATAAATTTAGTTGGAGGAAGCTACGTGCCAAAGAATTTGCAACGGTTTTTTTGTCTACTGATGTGCACCATGTTCGATTTTGCAGACGCATTTACGTGCTGACAATGAAGGGTCCCCAGGTGTACCTCACCGATTTTGATAAATTTGTGATATGTCGTAGTACTTAAAAAAATATTATATACGCATTTTGTCTTACGCGCTAACTCGTCGATTTAAGGCGTAAAAATTGCTTTCTAAGTTGACCCCCAAAAAAAGTTTTTCTCTAATATCTCAAAAACTTTTTAGAGTTTTTAAATAAAACCAACGCCTAATTCTTAACCTTCTCAAAGGTTGCCAATCCATATTTTTTTAGGGGTAAATATGCAATTTTTCGCTATTTCTTCAATATAAAAATGATCAAATTGGATGGTTTTGGTTAAAAATTGCACTATCATCGAGAAAATAAAAAATTAAAACGTTTCGAGATTTACGAAGCAAAACTTTTTCTAGATTGTTTTATTCTTAAGCTTTTTTTTTACTTCCCTATATAAAAAATACATGCATGAATAATTTTTCAATTTTGTATAGATTTAAAATTAGAATAAATATTTAGCGAGCAATATAAAATTAAAAAATTTTTTCCATTATTTTTTCCATTCATTTTTAGAGTTTATATATATATATATATATGAACATTGCTACGTATGAAAATAATACGTTCGAAAGAACCATCAAAGAACAGGGCACTAATTGAGGGTCACTAATATATATTTATTATGAATGCAGGGATTTTGATTTAAATGCTTGGAAATGGTTTGGCGATGAAAAACTGAATTTTTTCTTTTTTTCGCTTATTATGCCACCTTTATGGGTATACAACATATTTTAAATATTTAAATTAAAATCCCTGCATTCATACCAAAACTACGGGTGTACAAAGTATCCTTCCGGAATTTGAGCCCAAAAGAACCATTTGTACACTTGGAATCCTACGGTCAGTGAAAAAATTCACAAAGCATTTCACAGAGTGCCACAATGGGCCAGCAGGGGATAATTAAGGTTTTAGCACGGTACAGTTAAAGGTATTTATACTAAATATTGCTAAAAAAAAAATGTCTAATGATTTACTTTAAATTTGTCATTTTTACTCATAATTCTTTTTTTCGGGATTTAAAGGTGTTTTGTCCCCTTAATTTTTTAGAGTTTCAATTTTAGTATTTTAGTTTTCTTTCCGGTTATATTAGTTTTTTTTTATTGATTTCTCTACTATTAAACTCAACGTTGTTGTTTTTTAAACGATTTTGTTCTTCTATTTTGACGTGCATCATTTTGTATGATTTAGAGTATATGTTTGTCAAAAAAATTATCTAATTCCTTTAATAGCATTAATGAATATGACACATTAGTTTGTGATCGTGACTGCGAGGCGATTTTATTATCAATGATGTATAGTTGCCTATATCTTCTGGCTTCGTTTTCGTCTGGATGTAAGGTATAAATATTGTAGTAAATTTTACCACTTATTCGAATAACTTGAGGGCCTTTTCCGAAAAGAGCGTCAAATCTAGCTCCAAAACGTGCGAAGGCAAGTGCATTATTATATTGTCTAATATTATTTAAAAAGTGTTTACTTTCGTCAGTATTTCCACAAAGTAATTCTTTTAAACGTTAATGATAAGTGATATTGTCAGATAATACAACGTTTTCTCTATTGAACAATTAGAAAACTTCTTATCACATAATATTTTAAATTTGAAACGTTTAGCATTACAGAATTCACATACGTCACTCATGCTACCCGAATTATTCTGCATAATTGCTGAATTGTGAAGCAGGTTTTTTTGTTATTCGTAGCATGTACAGCAAATGACTTACATAAGTATAAGTATATAGTAAGTATAAGTAACTTATAAATACTATATATACATGGCGAATGCGTGACAAAGCGCTCGCACGTACAATAATGTATCATATATTCGTACTCGATTACATCGTTTCTTTTTGTTTTTGCATCTGTTTTTGAGCGTACTGTAACTGTAGTCTCATCAAGCCTTCGAGTCGAGACAAGTGCACTACATTACGTAACACAAGAAACAAACAGAAAGCGACTAATTCAGCGCAATGGTCCACAAATTGCAGCGGGAGCGTCGCTTTCCAGCAACATTGATGCGAGCTTAACTACAAACATTGCTCTATTTGTCCCGTCCGTGTATGATCGGCATTAAGCTATTACACTAACGAGCGCGCGTGAGAGCGTTTTGCAGTATATGAGACATATCGGAAATTCCACGTGTCATGCTGATTCGTGCATTGTATTCTCCGAAGACCTGAAAATGCAACCGAAAATTGCGTATCTGCTACTGCTGCTTCTGTAGACAGTTGCCGGATACGACGCGGTGCTCTCTATCCTGTTCAATACTAAGAACGAAGTGGTGTACCATGTGCCGATCACCATAAAGAACCGACTAGAGACGCCGATCTCGGTATCCAACACTACGATCTCATACCTCTTGCGATTTCATTTTATTATACGAAAATTTCGCCACCGCTGCCGCCACCGGTTCAACAATTTTGTCTCTCAATTAATGTCCTTCAATTAGTGCCCTTCTATTATTATATTTATTATTGTCCTCGATTACTACTACTAGATTACTCGATTCAGCATGTAAAATGCAATAATAAATGATAACGCCTATTGAGAAAATCATTGCTTTGTGTATTCTTCAAATTCGATTCGCAATTGTTTTGTTAAAAATTTATAATCAAGAAAAATTGTTTATCGAAGTGTAAAAGTTTTTATTTTCTTGGCCACTTTTGAAGAGTTCATTGAACTTATGGCAGGGGTAGCGTTTTTGCGGGGACACGTTGTGGAAGAGGATCAAGTAAGTGTATGTAGAATTCTAATATTATATCAAGTCCTATTTCAATTTTTCCATCACAAATTTTTAATAAAAATGGTGAAAAATGATTATTTTCTGATTTCATGTTAGTTTTTAATTTCAATACCTTGAAATTTATCCATAAATCTGAATTTTTAATCAATTCATTTAAATTTAAAACTATGATGCTTTAGTATCACACAATATAATAAGATTTTAGCATATTTATTTTAAACCATGTTCTTAAAGTTGTCTCATGATTAAGAGAATCATTATTGATATGATTTTCATAAAAAATTACTTTTTGTTAATTCTCTAAATGAACAGTTAATTTAATTGCACTATCAGAACGACCGCAAATAGGTAATTCTACGATATGCCAAGCAGCTTCCATTGGACATATGTATTTACAATCCATGTATTTTGTAATTTCATTATATTTTATTGTGTTTTCATTATATTTATTCATTTTAATATAAGCTCAATAGTGTCCTTTGTATAAATATTTGTATAAATATTTTATACTCATAATAGATTGACAGTATTCAATATTAATATGGCAATTGTATTTTCTCAGTAGAGTTGGATTATACGGAACAACCGTAGAATTATCAACTTTTACAGTTTTTCCATAAAGTCTTTTGTCATAGACGTAGTTTTTGTTTTTATTATTTCGACGACGATATCTAGGGAAAACATTCTTTTCAAATTGTGTTGAATCACAAAAAGATTTCGGAAATTTTTTTTAACCAGTTTTTGTAGTTTAATTATTACGCAGTGTTTCCATTTTTAAAAACAATTTTTTGAAACAATTAATATACATGAAACAGAATATAACAAACACTAAAATTTACAAATAGGAGTTGGCGAGCGAAGCAAGCAGGGGGAGGGCACCCCCCTAGTAATTTATGAAGAGAGATTAGTCAGCTAATAAATGTATATAGGACTTTGAAAATAATATTCTTAATGAGAATATGTAAATAATTTAGGAAATCGTCTCTCTCTCTCTCTCTCTCTCTCTCTCTCTCTCTCTCTCTCTCTCTCTCTCTCTCCACACACACAAACACGCGCGCGCACACACACACCGGCGTGGTGACAATACTCAAAAGGAAGTTTGGAAATCCGCAAAGGAACAAACCCTAACTAAGTGGCAAAGACGATGGGACTCCAGTGAAAAGGGGCGATGGACGTACCGCCTCATACCACGTATTGTTGGCTGGACCAATAGACGACACGAGGAAATGAATTACTACCTTATGCAGTTTTTGAGCGGACATGGGTGCTTTCAAGCCTACCTACACCGCTCCAATATAGAGGATAATCCAAATTGCCCAGTATGTTTGGAAGCAAACGAAGACGCGGAGCATGTCTTCTGTAACTGTTCGCAATACGAAATGGAACGAGAAGAACTCGAACGTTACCTTTAGACTAGGGTGACCCCTGAGTAAATGATGACAGCTATGCTAGCGTCAAATGATGGCTGGTGCGCAGTAAACAACTACGTAAGGACCATTCTCATACTGAAAAAAACAGCCATTTTAACTAAACTCGAACTAGTAATCCGTCATTGTACGAAGACTCGCCAAAATTACCGTAGAGTTCAGCAGTTTTAAAGAATCAGTTCGGTCGTTTTTGCTGGTGTCCCACGTAAGCGGCCAATTTTACGAGTCGCGACTCGCCAAAACTACCTGTGGCACACCGTTGTTCTTACTGAACAGTCGTTACGGTGTCAGAACGGTTAAAACTACCGGACTTTACAGCAGAAACGACTGTGTTTTTTTCAGTGCAAGAAGGTTAGCAATGACGAAGAGAATAGAAGGGAAGGGCAAGGTAAAACAGCTGAGTAAAACTGTTGCTAGACGAATATTCTTTAGAATCATATTTATAAAAAAATGTATATCTTCCACTCTGAAAATTTACAACATTATAAAATATATTCCAAAGAGTTTAAGTATGAAGTTTAAATTATACATAAGCAATAACTAAGTGATAACGCTTAATGTAAAATTTCTTTCTAAAAATATCATTAATTCTATATTAGAACAACATTCAAATATACATATTTCATATAACTCCTTAGTACATATTTTATAAATAATTGCATGAAGAGTTTCATAAGTTTGTGGAGTTTTGTTATCATTGAATTTAAAATGTTTTTTTAAATGTAATTTTTTTATACTCACACTGGATCTAGATTTTGTACTTTATTCTTGACTCCTTGGTATATGTTTTAAAATATTTAAGAGAATTGTCAAGTTTTTAGAAAGTGGAAAATTTACTTTGTTCTAAAGCATAGACGTTGATTCCTTATTTATTCATCAAAATAAATCTTCCTCATTATGAATCATGATTAATCTTAACGAATATAATAAAATACACATTAAATAAATAATGATAAAATAGGATTTATTGCTAATTCTGAATATGATGACAAGGCATTACTTAGGCAAAATGAATCAAGAATATGAATTTTGTAGTGCTAAACACTTTTTATTGTTGTCATAAATGAAAAGTTATAATAAAAGATAATTTTCAATATCCGATTTGTTTGTTGCAGTTGACTAATCGCAAATCACAAGAAAGTTAACAATTTATGCGATTAATACGAAATTATAATAATGCTATAGCTTTTGCCAGTTTTCGGGCTAAACTAGATATTGTTCCTGGCCATGGCTCTTGAGTTTTTCGCACTTGTGGTCAAACTTATCATAATGCTTATTCATTAAACCCAGTAACAAATGAAAATCGAAAATTTGGATAATTATACATAATAGACAATGAAATAGCTAATGAAATTCGGTTTCCAACTGATATAAAATGCAACATAAAATTGCTAAATGAAAATGACAATATCTTACGTAAAATAAATCCTTATGCTGAAGCATACAAAATGATGCATAAAGTTGAGGAAGAAATTGAAACGTGCTCGGAATGCCAATAAATTACCCAGAGAAGTTAAAATGTTTATTACACGGCAAAATTATTCTTATGATAAAACCTTTGAACTTCCATCATGTAATGAAGTTGCAGTAGTTTTTGTAGGTGAGAAAAGAGAACCTCCATTTAATCGTGATTTTTGTATTGATTCTAAAATTCAAAACCTGAAATATTCCAATTAACATATCCTTTAATTTTTCCTTTCGGACGAGGAGGATGGCAGCAACCTAAGTATGAAAGTGAAATAAAACTAAAACAAACTAAAACAACAAAAATAAAACTCAAGTTACAGAGTTTCTATATTATTCCTTTCTTTTAAGTGTACGAAATGAATTTGATCCTTGTTTAAATTTAGGTAAATTAACTCAACAATTTATAGTCGATTCATGGTGTAAATTTTATATTAGAAATCAGCAAGCAAAATTAACAACTGAAACAGATCGTCGATTAATGAATTATGTAGCAAATAAAGCTTAACCAATTAATGTCAACATTGACAAAATGGTTATTTTACCATCAACATTTATTGGAAGTCCGCGTTCTTTGCAACAAAATTATATCGACGCAATGACAGTTGTCCAAACATTTGGAAAACCTGATTTATTTGTTACTATGACTTGTAATTCTAAATGGATTGAAATTGTAGAAAATTTAAATAAGAATGAAAATACATTAGATAGACCTGATTTAGTAGCTCGAGTTTTTTATCTTGAAGTAGCTGCATTCTGGAATGAATTACAAAAAAAAATTTTCGGTAAAATTATTGGTTGCATTTATGTAATTGAATTTCAAAAGCGAGGATTACCTCATATGCATGCACTACTACATTTAGATTTTAAAGATAAATTTCACAGTTCTGATCAAATTGACAATATTATTAGCGCTTAAATACCAGATGAAAGTAATCAAGGGGCGCGGTAGCGCCCCGATGGCAAGTACAAGTTTTATACACTGTGCCGTCGGGAGCGCGCCGCGACCTATTATACTTTGAATTTGCTAAATAACCTATTTGCGTCTTACGAATTCTGTATATATTTTATTAGATCTCCTGTTGATGTTCATGTATGAGTATAGATTTTTAAAGATTTTCATAAGATCTTTCTAATTACCGTATTACTTTGTTAAGAAAATTGCTCATATGTAAAATAATCAAGTTTGAAAATTAATTTTGCGAAAAAAATTAATTTTTCGCCTCTCCAATTCTCTTTTTTTTTCTTCAAGTCAGTTATAGCTACAGATATACATACGATTCTTTATTTATTACAAAGGCTACTTGATAGATATTACAAATATTGTAACGAGGAACGTCTCTCGCCACGCCGGTAATCGAGGCAGGATAGAAAGTGATGAAATAGGGCGGCGTTGGCTCAAGTGGTAGTACGCACGCCTAGAGATCTCGAAAACGCCGGATCGATTCTCGGTCCCGACGTCTCCTTTTGTGATTTTCTCCTCTCATCGTCAAGTCTCACCCCGTTACAATATAAAAGAATTAAAATCATGTGTCCTGTTGACTCATCTGTTGTATTATAGACGTAAAGAAGCTTGATTGCTGTACACCCAACGGTGATAATTTTGAATGAAAAAACGTCCGCGCCATGTCTTATCGGATTAGGTTAATTGATCAGCTAATGCGAGTAAACACTCTGCGCAAAGCGTCCTCCTAGCAAATACTTTCTCTGTTTGTTATTAACAATAATAACGGCAAATTCATGGTTTTTTAAAAATATCTCAAAAACCTACAACCTACAAAAGAATCATCGTGATTGAAAGTTTCTTGAAATATTGAAATGCATAAATTATCATCTGACGTATTATCGCGTAGAAGAAGTTTTTGCAAAAATATGACTCCTAGCATTATGTCCCTAAAACTGTTCAACTGGATATTATTGTAATCGAGCAGCTTATTACAAATAATTTTGTTTTTCAGCTGTCAAATACTTTCTTTGTACATTATGAACAATGATCAACGTGGTTTTTCAAGAATAACTCAAAAACGACTGCTCTTATTACGAATAAAGTTATTAAAACTTGGTGAAGACAAAATGCATAAACTATTATTTAAAGCATTTCAGTGCAAGTGTAGTAGATTTTGCAAAAATTAAACCTAAACTTTTAACTGTGCTATGCTGTAATTCAAATTGAATTTTTCTTTAAACATTTCTTAATGAGTTTATTTGAAACTCATTAAAAGGTTATGAAATCAGTTAAAAAAAAACACCTGTTTCAAGGTAAAATGTTGGCAACTTTAAGTTTTGTACCCATCTTCACCGTTCTGTATCTTAGTATTATAATTATGATTTCTTCTCTAAAAAGTTATGCAATCCTTAAAGAAATTGTCTAATGTTTATAGCATACATAAGTTTTTCTGTATTTTTATCAATATACGCTAATGAATGTAGTGAAATCAGTTTTAAAAATGTCAAGTGTTAAAAATCAGCACACTGACAAAAATCATTACTTACTCCAAGAAGAATCGTACATACTTGATAAACTCGTCGCTTTATAATTTTACGGCGATCCAGGTAAAAAAAATAATTTTTTAATGATAATTTTTCGTTTCTCAATATTTGCTTTATTATTAATGATGTTGTGTTGCACTAAATTTGAAAGATGTTATAAAGTTTAAAGTTTGTTATATCGAAAGAATGACAGTTTCAATTCTGTTAAACGCAAAGCGTATTATTAATAAACTAAACTCGACGATGTCGAGGTGTCAAAATCACCTTCCGAATGACGAGACATGGTCTATGATACAACGCACTAGGTATACAACAAATATACCAAAAAAATATTGTTACTTCTAGTAGACGATGTCTAGGTGTCAGGATGATCCTGAGGTTAATCCATTATAAATGTAGTATACACGATATATGATGCTACCTTCTAAGTTATACAAAGTTTAACCACAAAAAAACCTCGTTTATAATAATAAATATATTATCAGCGTTAGAATTCCAGGAAGACTAAAATTTCAAGAAGTCCAGAAAAATTCCCTGAATAACCCGGAAAGTGCAAAATTTAATCTTCACATTAAAATATCACAATATTGGCGCACAAAAACATTAGAATTGAAGGGATTTGAATACATTAAACTGGAAATGACGTTTTGGACAAATTTAAGCAAATTAATATTATGTAGATTTTGGAATCGATATTTCTGTATGTTGTTGGTTTTTAAATATTTATAAATTCTTTTGTTTCAGACTTTTTTTAGTCTTATCTGCTTACATACATTGCAGTCTCCCATTTTTTATGTTAATCTCTGACTATATTTATAGTCTCTCGAACTGATGTTAGAGACTTGTGGATCTCGAAGGACTGGTTGGCAATAAACAAAAACACTCTCAACCGTTAACTTGAATTAATATGCCGTAAGAAAAGGCTTTGATATTTATTGAAAGATAGAGTGTATTTACAAGTGTTTAAACTACGGAAAAGAAATGAAGGCTACAGTGTTGCAAGTACTGACGCGTTAACAAACGATATTGTTTAACGGTCGTCACTGTGAGGCGAGTCCTCACAGCGCTTCGGCAATACGATAACTGAATAACACAAATCAGCGAAAGCGGCGGAGAGAGACAGAGTAGGAGCGAGCGAGCGCGCGTTGCCATGGCAACCTCATTGGTGCCGTGCGGGCTAGCGAAAACCGTCGAATTTGAACTTAAGGTGACAAGCTTCTCGAACCTTCTCGCTCTCTCTTCGTATATTAGACTAATATTCGAACAGACTATAAACAAAAAACTTTAACTACTCATAAAAACAGGTCAGTGTGAACAATCATTATTGACATTATTTTTATTGATGATACTTTATATATTTTTAATTTAACAAAAACATTTACTTTCTTTTTTCAGATTACTATCATAATAAGGAAACAGCGTACATCTAAGATTCTAATTTTCCATGTAATGCTTTGATAGAAGACAAGATAATTAATAAAATCAAAATTAAAAAGGTATATATCAAAAATGAGTTTTTAGTTACAATATTATTCATAATGCAAAATACAATTATGATTCTTTTTCAATATTACAACCTCTTTCTAAATACAGTTTTGTTTTTTTTCTAAATAATTAGTATTGGTATTCATTTTATTACATAAAACAGACAACAGGTCATATTTTCAGCTATCGCAGACTCAATTTGGATCTGGATGTCGTAGAGCACTTTAAAACCTTTAGATCTGCTTCTAATAAATATGATAAGTTAACATATAACAGTTTTTACAATGTAAAATGTTTTGTATTTTTAGTAAGTCTTAAGGTGTGAAAATACTGTTATTACACAGAACAAATTGAGTCTCTGGTAAAAGAAGAATGATTATGAATTCTGACTTTCTAAAAATGTTATCTTGGTACTTACATGAAGTATGCACCTATTGTTATACAGTATGTCTACGATCAAGCGTACAGATACTTAAATTGGTGATTTTAGCAAAATTAGCGGGGGTGCAAACAAATCTTTTTTAGTGAAAAGTTAGAGTAAACTTAGCTCTAGCTTCTGTCGTTTGCTCCGTTCGATAGGATTTATCAGTAAAAAAATTGTCAGAGGCTAAAAATAATAAGTGCAAAAAAAAGTATGGCAGGATGTTTTTTACCCTTCCATCGCATAGGCCGTGGCCAATAATGCTTAAAACCACCAAAAAACATTATCGTTAGATGTAGATTTTATTTTTTAATAATTAACGAAATAAATTTTGTAAGATGTGAATTAGTTCGCGAGAGCTAGACATGGCGACCACAGCGGAACGCGGAACAGGGCGGACCGAAGCAAGACGGTACTACACCGGTTTGTTATTGTTATGACTCAAGGTTAGTTCGTCTGCTAGAGGTGTCCCTGTCACAACGCTCGACTCCGAAATCCGAGCACAGTTTTTCGCGAAACGTCGGTAGATCGCTAAAGAAGCGATCTCGGAGCTTTCGCGAAAGAGTGCTCATTGAAATTTGATTTTTCGGAGCTCGTAAATCTGTCAGCAGCGGTGCTTTTCCTTTTCAATAAAAATCCAAGCCCAGTCTCAGAATTTAAAAAAATCATAGTGCTCTGAATTTTGGAGAGGTATCGAGTTAGTTTGAGATCTTGAATGTCAGGCGTCCTTGGCCTGACTCGAACGTTCCTTTTTAAACGTCATCAACAATTCTCTGGGTTTGAGAGCAAAATCTGCCGAATAATTGAGTGTGTATGCTAAGTTTGTATTGTAAAAGAATTTTAAAGCATTATTTTCATTAGTGCTTTAGAAAAAAAATTACTTGATTGTTAATTTTTAGATATAAGTTACAATTTTCAGAACCATAATCTAGTAAGCGGCCAGTTTGAACGGCAATTAGGACAATTTAAACGCGTGCTCATTGTGCAAATAAAAAGTATAATCCATACAAATTCTTTACGTGACAGATCGTGTAAGAAGTTTATTCGGGCTGCTGGTCAACTTGCCAACCTCTCCTACATCCTGCTGCGAATCCTTTTCCATCGGCGCGATCCCATACTACTCCTACTCAGTGAATTTGCTCTCTACCTTCTAATCAGCTTGTTTTTGACGAAGTGAGTTGTTTCATTTTAAATTTTCAATATTTTTTAAGTATCAAACGAATTGCAACGAGTGTTCAAAGACACCCGTTTGTGTATGATTTACTCCTTCATCTCAACCTCTTAATTAACATGCAGTCGTCAATACAGAAGATGAATACGCAAGATCCGTTACATAGCCCAGTACCGAAGTGGCCAACAAGGTTGAACTCAGCGACTTCGCAGATACCGTAACCAAAGGTTGCTGTTCAATAGTTTAACGCGAAGATGCAAACGTCTGCTCAAGCCACAGCTAGCCATCGCAACTAAATGCTGCAGAAGTTTTCTACAAGCATCATTATAGGAAACGATAATGATGTTCGAGATGATCAGTTGGCTACACCCGGACGTAAGAAAATCGGTACGGGGAGACGCACCTCATGTTAAACTGCTATAAAAGCAAATTTCTAGTTCGTCAGCTAACACCTGCAAAGCAGGTCTCCTCTAGCAGACTTGCAATACGACAAAGACAAACGCACACTCACACTTGAGCAAAAAATTCATGCGTAATTGGCATAGCTATAACACTGTCAGTCATAAATCGATGAACTTTTCATTTAACTTGATCCTGTAAGTGATTTATAATGAAAATAAAATTTGTAATAAAGAATGAATGTTTTATAATGAATGTAGAGGTCAGCCAGGTAAGACCTATACAATTTGAATTTAATTCTTCATCCATAAAATTATAAAATTAATTTTTTGTAGCTCTAAAACCTGCCAAAAGTAGCACTACCCGTATTTGATTAAAATCCGAGAATAGTTGTTCAGAACTTGTTATTTGGTCAGGAGTGCTGCTTTTCTTTGTTTATAAAAATCCAAGCACAGTTTCTAGCGGAATATCGATAAATCACTCGAGCAGCGATCTCTGAGCTTTCGCGAATGAGTGCGCATTAAAAATTGATTATTTGGAGCTTGTAAATCAGTCAGCAGCGCTGCCTTTTCTTTGTTTATAAAAATCCAAGCCCAGTTTCTAGCGATGTCGATAGATCACTCGAGCAGCGATTTCGGAGCTTTCGCGAAAGTGTGCACATTGAAAATTCATTTTTCAGAACTTGTAATTTGGTCAGGAGTGCTGCTTTTTCTTTGTTTATAAAAATCCAAGCACAGTTTCTAGCGAAATGTCGATAGATCACTCGAGCAGCGATCTCTGAGCTTTCGCGAATGAGTGCGTATTAAAAATTGATTATTTGGAGCTTGTAAATCAGTCAGCAGTGCTGCTTTTCTTTGTTTATAAAAATCCAAGCCCAGTTTCTAGCGAAATGTCGATAGATCACTCGAGCAGCGATTTCGGAGCTTTCGCGAATGAGTGCGTATTAAAAATTGATTATTTGGAGCTTGTAAATCAGTCAGCAGTGCTGCTTTTTCTTTGTTTATAAAAATCCAAGCCCAGTTTCTAGCGAAATGTCGATAGATCACTCGAGCAGCGATCTCTGAGCTTTCGCGAATGAGTGCGTATTAAAAATTGATTATTTGGAGCTTGTAAATCAGTCAGCAGTGCTGCTTTTTCTTTGTTTATAAAAATCCAAGCCCAGTTTCTAGCGAAATGTCGATAGATCACTCGAGCAGCGATCTCTGAGCTTTCGCGAATGAGTGCGTATTAAAAATTGGTTATTTGGAGCTTGTAAATCAGTCAGAAGTGCTGCTTTTTCTTTCTTTATAAAAATCCAAGCCCAGTTTCAAGTGAAACGTCGATAGATCGCTTAAGCAGCGCGTTCGTAGCTTTCGCGGAAAAGTGCGTATTATAAATTGATTATTTGGAGCTTGTAAATCAGTCAGCAGTGCTGCTTTTTCTTTGTTTATAAAAATCCAAGCCCAGTTTCTAGCGAAATGTCGATAGATCACTCGAGCAGCGATCTCTGAGCTTTCGCGAATGAGTGCGTATTAAAAATTGATTATTTGGAGCTTGTAAATCAGTCATCAGCGCTGCTTTTTCTTTGTTTATAAAAATCCGAGCCCAGTTTCAAGTGAAACGTCGATAGATCGCTTAAGCAGCGCGTTCGTAGCTTTCGCGGAAAAGTGCGTATTAAAAATTGATTATTTGGAGCTTGTAAATCAGTCAGCAGTGCTGCTTTTTCTTTGTTTATAAAAATCGAAGCCCAGTTTCTAGCGAAATGTCGATAGATCACTCGAGCAGCGATCTCTGAGCTTTCGCGAATGAGTGCGTATTAAAAATTGATTATTTGGAGCTTGTAAATCAGTCAGCAGTGCTGCTTTTTCTTTGTTTATAAAAATCCAAGCACAGTTTCTAGCAAAATGTCGATAGATCGCTTAAGCAGCGCGTTCGTAGCTTTCGCGGAAAAGTGCGTATTAAAAATTGATTATTTGGAGCTTGTAAATCAGTCAGCAGTGCTGCTTTTTCTTTGTTTATAAAAATCCAAGCCCAGTTTCTAGCGAAATGTCGATAGATCACTCGAGCAGCGATCTCTGAGCTTTCGCGAATGAGTGCGTATTAAAAATTGATTATTTGGAGCTTGTAAATCAGTCATCAGCGCTGCTTTTTCTTTGTTTATAAAAATCCAAGCCCAGTTTCTAGCGAAATGTCGATAGATCACTCGAGCAGCGATCTCTGAGCTTTCGCGAATGAGTGCGTATTAAAAATTGATTATTTGGAGCTTGTAAATCAGTCAGCAGTGCTGCTTTTTCTTTGTTTATAAAAATCCAAGCCCAGTTTCTAGCGAAATGTCGATAGATCACTCGAGCAGCGATCTCTGAGCTTTCGCGAATGAGTGCGTATTAAAAATTGATTATTTGGAGCTTGTAAATCAGTCAGCAGTGCTGCTTTTTCTTTGTTTATAAAAATCCAAGCCCAGTTTCTAGCGAAATGTCGATAGATCACTCGAGCAGCGATCTCTGAGCTTTCGCGAATGAGTGCGTATTAAAAATTGATTATTTGGAGCTTGTAAATCAGGCATCAGCGCTGCTTTTTCTTTGTTTATAAAAATCCGAGCCCAGTTTCAAGTGAAACGTCGATAGATCGCTTAAGCAGCGCGTTCGTAGCTTTCGCGGAAAAGTGCGTATTATAAATTGATTATTTGGAGCTTGTAAATCAGTCAGCAGTGCTGCTTTTTCTTTGTTTATAAAAATCCAAGCACAGTTTCTAGCGGAATATCGATAAATCACTCGAGCAGCGATCTCTGAGCTTTCGCGAATGAGTGCGCATTAAAAATTGATTATTTGGAGCTTGTAAATCAGTCAGCAGCGCTGCCTTTTCTTTGTTTATAAAAATCCAAGCCCAGTTTCTAGCGATGTCGATAGATCACTCGAGCAGCGATTTCGGAGCTTTCGCGAAAGTGTGCACATTGAAAATTCATTTTTCAGAACTTGTAATTTGGTCAGGAGTGCTGCTTTTTCTTTGTTTATAAAAATCCAAGCACAGTTTCTAGCGAAATGTCGATAGATCACTCGAGCAGCGATCTCTGAGCTTTCGCGAATGAGTGCGTATTAAAAATTGATTATTTGGAGCTTGTAAATCAGTCAGCAGTGCTGCTTTTCTTTGTTTATAAAAATCCAAGCCCAGTTTCTAGCGAAATGTCGATAGATCACTCGAGCAGCGATTTCGGAGCTTTCGCGAATGAGTGCGTATTAAAAATTGATTATTTGGAGCTTGTAAATCAGTCAGCAGTGCTGCTTTTTCTTTGTTTATAAAAATCCAAGCCCAGTTTCTAGCGAAATGTCGATAGATCACTCGAGCAGCGATCTCTGAGCTTTCGCGAATGAGTGCGTATTAAAAATTGATTATTTGGAGCTTGTAAATCAGTCAGCAGTGCTGCTTTTTCTTTGTTTATAAAAATCCAAGCCCAGTTTCTAGCGAAATGTCGATAGATCACTCGAGCAGCGATCTCTGAGCTTTCGCGAATGAGTGCGTATTAAAAATTGGTTATTTGGAGCTTGTAAATCAGTCAGAAGTGCTGCTTTTTCTTTCTTTATAAAAATCCAAGCCCAGTTTCAAGTGAAACGTCGATAGATCGCTTAAGCAGCGCGTTCGTAGCTTTCGCGGAAAAGTGCGTATTATAAATTGATTATTTGGAGCTTGTAAATCAGTCAGCAGTGCTGCTTTTTCTTTGTTTATAAAAATCCAAGCCCAGTTTCTAGCGAAATGTCGATAGATCACTCGAGCAGCGATCTCTGAGCTTTCGCGAATGAGTGCGTATTAAAAATTGATTATTTGGAGCTTGTAAATCAGTCATCAGCGCTGCTTTTTCTTTGTTTATAAAAATCCGAGCCCAGTTTCAAGTGAAACGTCGATAGATCGCTTAAGCAGCGCGTTCGTAGCTTTCGCGGAAAAGTGCGTATTAAAAATTGATTATTTGGAGCTTGTAAATCAGTCAGCAGTGCTGCTTTTTCTTTGTTTATAAAAATCGAAGCCCAGTTTCTAGCGAAATGTCGATAGATCACTCGAGCAGCGATCTCTGAGCTTTCGCGAATGAGTGCGTATTAAAAATTGATTATTTGGAGCTTGTAAATCAGTCAGCAGTGCTGCTTTTTCTTTGTTTATAAAAATCCAAGCACAGTTTCTAGCAAAATGTCGATAGATCGCTTAAGCAGCGCGTTCGTAGCTTTCGCGGAAAAGTGCGTATTAAAAATTGGTTATTTGGAGCTTGTAAATCAGTCAGAAGTGCTGCTTTTTCTTTCTTTATAAAAATCCAAGCCCAGTTTCAAGTGAAACGTCGATAGATCGCTTAAGCAGCGCGTTCGTAGCTTTCGCGGAAAAGTGCGTATTATAAATTGATTATTTGGAGCTTGTAAATCAGTCAGCAGTGCTGCTTTTTCTTTGTTTATAAAAATCCAAGCCCAGTTTCTAGCGAAATGTCGATAGATCACTCGAGCAGCGATCTCTGAGCTTTCGCGAATGAGTGCGTATTAAAAATTGATTATTTGGAGCTTGTAAATCAGTCAGCAGTGCTGCTTTTTCTTTGTTTATAAAAATCCAAGCCCAGTTTCTAGCGAAATGTCGATAGATCACTCGAGCAGCGATCTCTGAGCTTTCGCGAATGAGTGCGTATTAAAAATTGATTATTTGGAGCTTGTAAATCAGTCAGCAGTGCTGCTTTTTCTTTGTTTATAAAAATCCAAGCCCAGTTTCTAGCGAAATGTCGATAGATCACTCGAGCAGCGATCTCTGAACTTTCGCGAATGAGTGCGTATTAAAAATTGATTATTTGTAGCTTGTAAATCAGTCAGCAGTGCTGCTTTTTCTTTGTTTATAAAAATCCAAGCCCAGTTTCAAGTGAAACGTCGATAGATCGCTTAAGCAGCGATCTCTGAGCTTTCGCGAATGAGTGCGCATTAAAAATTGATTATTTGGAGCTTGTAAATCAGTCAGCAGCGCTGCCTTTTCTTTGTTTATAAAAATCCAAGCCCAGTTTCTAGCGATGTCGATAGATCACTCGAGCAGCGATTTCGGAGCTTTCGCGAAAGTGTGCACATTGAAAATTCATTTTTCAGAACTAGTAATTTGGTCAGGAGTGCTGCTTTTTCTTTGTTTATAAAAATCCAAGCACAGTTTCTAGCGAAATGTCGATAGATCACTCGAGCAGCGATCTCTGAGCTTTCGCGAATGAGTGCGTATTAAAAATTGATTATTTGGAGCTTGTAAATCAGTCAGCAGTGCTGCTTTTCTTTGTTTATAAAAATCCAAGCCCAGTTTCTAGCGAAATGTCGATAGATCACTCGAGCAGCGATTTCGGAGCTTTCGCGAATGAGTGCGTATTAAAAATTGATTATTTGGAGCTTGTAAATCAGTCAGCAGTGCTGCTTTTTCTTTGTTTATAAAAATCCAAGCCCAGTTTCTAGCGAAATGTCGATAGATCACTCGAGCAGCGATCTCTGAGCTTTCGCGAATGAGTGCGTATTAAAAATTGATTATTTGGAGCTTGTAAATCAGTCAGCAGTGCTGCTTTTTCTTTGTTTATAAAAATCCAAGCCCAGTTTCTAGCGAAATGTCGATAGATCACTCGAGCAGCGATCTCTGAGCTTTCGCGAATGAGTGCGTATTAAAAATTGATTATTTGGAGCTTGTAAATCAGGCATCAGCGCTGCTTTTTCTTTGTTTATAAAAATCCGAGCCCAGTTTCAAGTGAAACGTCGATAGATCGCTTAAGCAGCGCGTTCGTAGCTTTCGCGGAAAAGTGCGTATTAAAAATTGATTATTTGGAGCTTGTAAATCAGTCAGCAGTGCTGCTTTTTCTTTGTTTATAAAAATCCAAGCCCAGTTTCTAGCGAAATGTCGATAGATCACTCGAGCAGCGATCTCTGAGCTTTCGCGAATGAGTGCGTATTAAAAATTGATTATTTGGAGCTTGTAAATCAGTCAGCAGTGCTGCTTTTTCTTTGTTTATAAAAATCCAAGCCCAGTTTCTAGCGAAATGTCGATAGATCACTCGAGCAGCGATCTCTGAGCTTTCGCGAATGAGTGCGTATTAAAAATTGATTATTTGGAGCTTGTAAATCAGGCATCAGCGCTGCTTTTTCTTTGTTTATAAAAATCCGAGCCCAGTTTCAAGTGAAACGTCGATAGATCGCTTAAGCAGCGCGTTCGTAGCTTTCGCGGAAAAGTGCGTATTATAAATTGATTATTTGGAGCTTGTAAATCAGTCAGCAGTGCTGCTTTTTCTTTGTTTATAAAAATCCAAGCCCAGTTTCTAGCGAAATGTCGATAGATCACTCGAGCAGCGATCTCTGAGCTTTCGCGAATGAGTGCGTATTAAAAATTGATTATTTGGAGCTTGTAAATCAGTCATCAGCGCTGCTTTTTCTTTGTTTATAAAAATCCGAGCCCAGTTTCAAGTGAAACGTCGATAGATCGCTTAAGCAGCGCGTTCGTAGCTTTCGCGGAAAAGTGCGTATTAAAAATTGATTATTTGGAGCTTGTAAATCAGTCAGCAGTGCTGCTTTTTCTTTGTTTATAAAAATCGAAGCCCAGTTTCTAGCGAAATGTCGATAGATCACTCGAGCAGCGATCTCTGAGCTTTCGCGAATGAGTGCGTATTAAAAATTGATTATTTGGAGCTTGTAAATCAGTCAGCAGTGCTGCTTTTTCTTTGTTTATAAAAATCCAAGCACAGTTTCTAGCAAAATGTCGATAGATCGCTTAAGCAGCGCGTTCGTAGCTTTCGCGGAAAAGTGCGTATTAAAAATTGGTTATTTGGAGCTTGTAAATCAGTCAGAAGTGCTGCTTTTTCTTTCTTTATAAAAATCCAAGCCCAGTTTCAAGTGAAACGTCGATAGATCGCTTAAGCAGCGCGTTCGTAGCTTTCGCGGAAAAGTGCGTATTAAAAATTGATTATTTGGAGCTTGTAAATCAGTCAGCAGTGCTGCTTTTTCTTTGTTTATAAAAATCCAAGCCCAGTTTCTAGCGAAATGTCGATAGATCACTCGAGCAGCGATCTCTGAGCTTTCGCGAATGAGTGCGTATTAAAAATTGATTATTTGGAGCTTGTAAATCAGTCAGCAGTGCTGCTTTTTCTTTGTTTATAAAAATCCAAGCCCAGTTTCTAGCGAAATGTCGATAGATCACTCGAGCAGCGATCTCTGAGCTTTCGCGAATGAGTGCGTATTAAAAATTGATTATTTGGAGCTTGTAAATCAGGCATCAGCGCTGCTTTTTCTTTGTTTATAAAAATCCGAGCCCAGTTTCAAGTGAAACGTCGATAGATCGCTTAAGCAGCGCGTTCGTAGCTTTCGCGGAAAAGTGCGTATTAAAAATTGATTATTTGGAGCTTGTAAATCAGTCAGCAGTGCTGCTTTTTCTTTGTTTATAAAAATCCAAGCCCAGTTTCTAGCGAAATGTCGATAGATCACTCGAGCAGCGATCTCTGAGCTTTCGCGAATGAGTGCGTATTAAAAATTGATTATTTGGAGCTTGTAAATCAGTCAGCAGTGCTGCTTTTTCTTTGTTTATAAAAATCCAAGCCCAGTTTCTAGCGAAATGTCGATAGATCACTCGAGCAGCGATCTCTGAGCTTTCGCGAATGAGTGCGTATTAAAAATTGATTATTTGGAGCTTGTAAATCAGGCATCAGCGCTGCTTTTTCTTTGTTTATAAAAATCCGAGCCCAGTTTCAAGTGAAACGTCGATAGATCGCTTAAGCAGCGCGTTCGTAGCTTTCGCGGAAAAGTGCGTATTATAAATTGATTATTTGGAGCTTGTAAATCAGTCAGCAGTGCTGCTTTTTCTTTGTTTATAAAAATCCAAGCCCAGTTTCTAGCGAAATGTCGATAGATCACTCGAGCAGCGATCTCTGAGCTTTCGCGAATGAGTGCGTATTAAAAATTGATTATTTGGAGCTTGTAAATCAGTCATCAGCGCTGCTTTTTCTTTGTTTATAAAAATCCGAGCCCAGTTTCAAGTGAAACGTCGATAGATCGCTTAAGCAGCGCGTTCGTAGCTTTCGCGGAAAAGTGCGTATTAAAAATTGATTATTTGGAGCTTGTAAATCAGTCAGCAGTGCTGCTTTTTCTTTGTTTATAAAAATCGAAGCCCAGTTTCTAGCGAAATGTCGATAGATCACTCGAGCAGCGATCTCTGAGCTTTCGCGAATGAGTGCGTATTAAAAATTGATTATTTGGAGCTTGTAAATCAGGCATCAGCGCTGCTTTTTCTTTGTTTATAAAAATCCGAGCCCAGTTTCAAGTGAAACGTCGATAGATCGCTTAAGCAGCGCGTTCGTAGCTTTCGCGGAAAAGTGCGTATTAAAAATTGATTATTTGGAGCTTGTAAATCAGTCAGCAGTGCTGCTTTTTCTTTGTTTATAAAAATCCAAGCCCAGTTTCTAGCGAAATGTCGATAGATCACTCGAGCAGCGATCTCTGAGCTTTCGCGAATGAGTGCGTATTAAAAATTGATTATTTGGAGCTTGTAAATCAGTCAGCAGTGCTGCTTTTTCTTTGTTTATAAAAATCCAAGCCCAGTTTCTAGCGAAATGTCGATAGATCACTCGAGCAGCGATCTCTGAGCTTTCGCGAATGAGTGCGTATTAAAAATTGATTATTTGGAGCTTGTAAATCAGGCATCAGCGCTGCTTTTTCTTTGTTTATAAAAATCCGAGCCCAGTTTCAAGTGAAACGTCGATAGATCGCTTAAGCAGCGCGTTCGTAGCTTTCGCGGAAAAGTGCGTATTATAAATTGATTATTTGGAGCTTGTAAATCAGTCAGCAGTGCTGCTTTTTCTTTGTTTATAAAAATCCAAGCCCAGTTTCTAGCGAAATGTCGATAGATCACTCGAGCAGCGATCTCTGAGCTTTCGCGAATGAGTGCGTATTAAAAATTGATTATTTGGAGCTTGTAAATCAGTCATCAGCGCTGCTTTTTCTTTGTTTATAAAAATCCGAGCCCAGTTTCAAGTGAAACGTCGATAGATCGCTTAAGCAGCGCGTTCGTAGCTTTCGCGGAAAAGTGCGTATTAAAAATTGATTATTTGGAGCTTGTAAATCAGTCAGCAGTGCTGCTTTTTCTTTGTTTATAAAAATCCAAGCCCAGTTTCTAGCGAAATGTCGATAGATCACTCGAGCAGCGATCTCTGAGCTTTCGCGAATGAGTGCGTATTAAAAATTGATTATTTGGAGCTTGTAAATCAGGCATCAGCGCTGCTTTTTCTTTGTTTATAAAAATCCGAGCCCAGTTTCAAGTGAAACGTCGATAGATCGCTTAAGCAGCGCGTTCGTAGCTTTCGCGGAAAAGTGCGTATTATAAATTGATTATTTGGAGCTTGTAAATCAGTCAGCAGTGCTGCTTTTTCTTTGTTTATAAAAATCCAAGCCCAGTTTCTAGCGAAATGTCGATAGATCACTCGAGCAGCGATCTCTGAGCTTTCGCGAATGAGTGCGTATTAAAAATTGATTATTTGGAGCTTGTAAATCAGTCATCAGCGCTGCTTTTTCTTTGTTTATAAAAATCCGAGCCCAGTTTCAAGTGAAACGTCGATAGATCGCTTAAGCAGCGCGTTCGTAGCTTTCGCGGAAAAGTGCGTATTAAAAATTGATTATTTGGAGCTTGTAAATCAGTCAGCAGTGCTGCTTATTCTTTGTTTATAAAAATCGAAGCCCAGTTTCTAGCGAAATGTCGATAGATCACTCGAGCAGCGATCTCTGAGCTTTCGCGAATGAGTGCGTATTAAAAATTGATTATTTGGAGCTTGTAAATCAGGCATCAGCGCTGCTTTTTCTTTGTTTATAAAAATCCGAGCCCAGTTTCAAGTGAAACGTCGATAGATCGCTTAAGCAGCGCGTTCGTAGCTTTCGCGGAAAAGTGCGTATTAAAAATTGATTATTTGGAGCTTGTAAATCAGTCAGCAGTGCTGCTTTTTCTTTGTTTATAAAAATCCAAGCCCAGTTTCTAGCGAAATGTCGATAGATCACTCGAGCAGCGATCTCTGAGCTTTCGCGAATGAGTGCGTATTAAAAATTGATTATTTGGAGCTTGTAAATCAGTCAGCAGTGCTGCTTTTTCTTTGTTTATAAAAATCCAAGCCCAGTTTCTAGCGAAATGTCGATAGATCACTCGAGCAGCGATCTCTGAGCTTTCGCGAATGAGTGCGTATTAAAAATTGATTATTTGGAGCTTGTAAATCAGGCATCAGCGCTGCTTTTTCTTTGTTTATAAAAATCCGAGCCCAGTTTCAAGTGAAACGTCGATAGATCGCTTAAGCAGCGCGTTCGTAGCTTTCGCGGAAAAGTGCGTATTATAAATTGATTATTTGGAGCTTGTAAATCAGTCAGCAGTGCTGCTTTTTCTTTGTTTATAAAAATCCAAGCCCAGTTTCTAGCGAAATGTCGATAGATCACTCGAGCAGCGATCTCTGAGCTTTCGCGAATGAGTGCGTATTAAAAATTGATTATTTGGAGCTTGTAAATCAGTCATCAGCGCTGCTTTTTCTTTGTTTATAAAAATCCAAGCCCAGTTTCTAGCGAAATGTCGATAGATCACTCGAGCAGCGATCTCTGAGCTTTCGCGAATGAGTGCGTATTAAAAATTGATTATTTGGAGCTTGTAAATCAGTCAGCAGTGCTGCTTTTTCTTTGTTTATAAAAATCCAAGCCCAGTTTCTAGCGAAATGTCGATAGATCACTCGAGCAGCGATCTCTGAGCTTTCGCGAATGAGTGCGTATTAAAAATTGATTATTTGGAGCTTGTAAATCAGTCAGCAGTGCTGCTTTTTCTTTGTTTATAAAAATCCAAGCCCAGTTTCTAGCGAAATGTCGATAGATCACTCGAGCAGCGATCTCTGAGCTTTCGCGAATGAGTGCGTATTAAAAATTGATTATTTGGAGCTTGTAAATCAGGCATCAGCGCTGCTTTTTCTTTGTTTATAAAAATCCGAGCCCAGTTTCAAGTGAAACGTCGATAGATCGCTTAAGCAGCGCGTTCGTAGCTTTCGCGGAAAAGTGCGTATTATAAATTGATTATTTGGAGCTTGTAAATCAGTCAGCAGTGCTGCTTTTTCTTTGTTTATAAAAATCCAAGCCCAGTTTCTAGCGAAATGTCGATAGATCACTCGAGCAGCGATCTCTGAGCTTTCGCGAATGAGTGCGTATTAAAAATTGATTATTTGGAGCTTGTAAATCAGTCATCAGCGCTGCTTTTTCTTTGTTTATAAAAATCCGAGCCCAGTTTCAAGTGAAACGTCGATAGATCGCTTAAGCAGCGCGTTCGTAGCTTTCGCGGAAAAGTGCGTATTAAAAATTGATTATTTGGAGCTTGTAAATCAGTCAGCAGTGCTGCTTTTTCTTTGTTTATAAAAATCCAAGCACAGTTTCTAGCGAAATGTCGATAGATCACTCGAGCAGCGATCTCTGAGCTTTCGCGAATGAGTGCGTATTAAAAATTGATTATTTGGAGCTTGTAAATCAGTCAGCAGTGCTGCTTTTTCTTTGTTTATAAAAATCCAAGCCCAGTTTCTAGCGAAATGTCGATAGATCACTCGAGCAGCGATCTCTGAGCTTTCGCGAATGAGTGCGTATTAAAAATTGGTTAATTGGAGCTTGTAAATCAGTCAGAAGTGCTGCTTTTTCTTTCTTTATAAAAATCCAAGCCCAGTTTCAAGTGAAACGTCGATAGATCGCTTAAGCAGCGCGTTCGTAGCTTTCGCGGAAAAGTGCGTATTATAAATTGATTATTTGGAGCTTGTAAATCAGTCAGCAGTGCTGCTTTTTCTTTGTTTATAAAA
Source organism: Nasonia vitripennis (assembly GCF_009193385.2). Taxonomy (NCBI): domain Eukaryota; kingdom Metazoa; phylum Arthropoda; class Insecta; order Hymenoptera; family Pteromalidae; genus Nasonia; species Nasonia vitripennis. Next base: position 378,833 of record NW_022279781.1, read on the forward strand.
ATCCAAGCCCAGTTTCTAGCGAAATGTCGATAGATCACTCGAGCAGCGATCTCTGAGCTTTCGCGAATGAGTGCGTATTAAAAATTGATTATTTGGAGCTTGTAAATCAGTCATCAGCGCTGCTTTTTCTTTGTTTATAAAAATCCGAGCCCAGTTTCAAGTGAAACGTCGATAGATCGCTTAAGCAGCGCGTTCGTAGCTTTCGCGGAAAAGTGCGTATTAAAAATTGATTATTTGGAGCTTGTAAATCAGTCAGCAGTGCTGCTTTTTCTTTGTTTATAAAAATCGAAGCCCAGTTTCTAGCGAAATGTCGATAGATCACTCGAGCAGCGATCTCTGAGCTTTCGCGAATGAGTGCGTATTAAAAATTGATTATTTGGAGCTTGTAAATCAGTCAGCAGTGCTGCTTTTTCTTTGTTTATAAAAATCCAAGCCCAGTTTCTAGCGAAATGTCGATAGATCACTCGAGCAGCGATCTCTGAGCTTTCGCGAATGAGTGCGTATTAAAAATTGGTTATTTGGAGCTTGTAAATCAGTCAGAAGTGCTGCTTTTTCTTTCTATATAAAAATCCAAGCCCAGTTTCAAGTGAAACGTCGATAGATCGCTTAAGCAGCGCGTTCGTAGCTTTCGCGGAAAAGTGCGTATTATAAATTGATTATTTGGAGCTTGTAAATCAGTCAGCAGTGCTGCTTTTTCTTTGTTTATAAAAATCCAAGCCCAGTTTCTAGCGAAATGTCGATAGATCACTCGAGCAGCGATCTCTGAGCTTTCGCGGAAAAGTGCGTATTAAAAATTGATTATTTGGAGCTTGTAAATCAGTCAGCAGTGCTGCTTTTTCTTTGTTTATAAAAATCGAAGCCCAGTTTCTAGCGAAATGTCGATAGATCACTCGAGCAGCGATCTCTGAGCTTTCGCGAATGAGTGCGTATTAAAAATTGATTATTTGGAGCTTGTAAATCAGTCAGCAGTGCTGCTTTTTCTTTGTTTATAAAAATCCAAGCACAGTTTCTAGCAAAATGTCGATAGATCGCTTAAGCAGCGCGTTCGTAGCTTTCGCGGAAAAGTGCGTATTAAAAATTGGTTATTTGGAGCTTGTAAATCAGTCAGAAGTGCTGCTTTTTCTTTCTTTATAAAATCCAAGCCCAGTTTCAAGTGAAACGTCGATAGATCGCTTAAGCAGCGCGTTCGTAGCTTTCGCGGAATGAGTGCGTATTAAAAATTGATTATTTGGAGCTTGTAAATCAGTCAGCAGTGCTGCTTTTTCTTTGTTTATAAAATCCAAGCCAGTTTCTAGCGAAATGTCGATAGATCACTCGAGCAGCGATCTCTGAGCTTTCGCGAATGAGTGCGTATTAAAAATTGATTATTTGGAGCTTGTAAATCAGTCAGCAGTGCTGCTTTTTCTTTGTTTATAAAAATCCAAGCCCAGTTTCTAGCGAAATGTCGATAGATCACTCGAGCAGCGATCTCTGAGCTTTCGCGGAAAGTGCGTATTAAAAATTGGTTATTTGGAGCTTGTAAATCAGTCACAGCGCTGCTTTTTCTTTGTTTATAAAAATCCAAGCCCAGTTTCAAGTGAAACGTCGATAGATCGCTTAAGCAGGCGTTCGTAGCTTTCGCGGAAAAGTGCGTATTAAAAATTGATTATTTGGAGCTTGTAAATCAGTCAGCAGTGCTGCTTTTTCTTTGTTTATAAAAATCCAAGCCCAGTTTCTAGCGAAACGTCGATAGATCGCTTAAGCAGCGCGTTCGTAGCTTTCGCGAAAAGTGCGTATTAAAATTGATTATTTGGAGCTTGTAAATCAGTCAGCAGTGCTGCTTTTTCTTTGTTTATAAAAATCCAAGCCCAGTTCTAGCGAAATGTCGATAGATCACTCGAGCAGCGATCTCTGAGCTTTCGCGAATGAGTGCGTATTAAAAATTGATTATTTGGAGCTTGTAAATCAGTCAGCAGTGCTGCTTTTCTTTGTTTATAAAATCCAAGCCCAGTTTCAAGTGAAACGTCGATAGATCGCTTAAGCAGCGATCTCGAGCTTTCGCGGAAAAGTGCGTATTAAAAATTGATTATTTGGAGCTTGTAAATCAGTCAGCAGTGCTGCTTTTTCTTTGTTTATAAAAATCCAAGCCCAGTTTCTAGCGAAATGTCGATAGATCACTCGAGCAGCGATCTCTGAGCTTTCGCGAATGAGTGCGTATTAAAAATTGATTTGAATCAGTCAGCAGTGTGCTTTTTCTTTGATAAAAATTCGAGCCCAGTTTCAAGTGAAACGTCGATAGATCGCTTAAGCAGCGCGTTCGTAGCTTTCGCGGAAAGTGCGTATTAAAATTGGTTATTTGGAGCTTGTAAATCGTCAGAAGTGCTGCTTTTTCTTTCTTTATAAAAATCCAAGCCCAGTTTCAAGTGAAACGTCGATAGATCGCTTAAGCAGCGCGTTCGTAGCTTTCGCGGAAAAGTGCGTATTAAAAATTGATTATTTGGAGCTTGTAAATCAGTCAGCAGTGCTGCTTTTTCTTTGTTTATAAAATCCAAGCCACAGTTTCTAGCGAAATGTCGATAGATCACTCGAGCAGCGATCTCTGAGCTTTCGCGAATGAGTGCGTATTAAAAATTGATTATTTGGAGCTTGTAAATCAGTCAGCAGTGCTGCTTTTTCTTTGTTTATAAAAATCCAAGCCCAGTTTCTAGCGAAATGTCGATAGATCACTCGAGCAGCGATCTCTGAGCTTTCGCGAATGAGTGCGTATTAAAAATTGGTTATTTGGAGCTTGTAAATCAGTCAGAGTGCTGCTTTTTCTTTCTTTATAAAAATCCAAGCCCAGTTTCAGTGAAACGTCGATAGATCGCTTAAGCAGCGCGTTCGTAGCTTTCGCGGAAAGTGCGTATTAAAATTGTTATTTGGAGCTTGTAAATCAGTCAGCAGTGCTGCTTTTCTTTGTTTATAAAAATCCAAGCCCAGTTTCTAGCGAAATGTCGATAGATCACTCGAGCAGCGATCTCTGAGCTTTCGCGAATGAGTGCGTATTAAAAATTGATTATTTGGAGCTTGTAAATCAGTCACAGCGCTGCTTTTTCTTTGTTTATAAAAATCCAGCCAGTTTCAAGTGAAACGTCGATAGATCGCTTAAGCAGCGCGTTCGTAGCTTTCGCGGAAAAGTGCGTATTAAAAATTGATTATTTGGAGCTTGTAAATCAGTCAGCAGTGCTGCTTTTTCTTTGTTTATAAAAATCCAAGCCCAGTTTCTAGCGAAATGTCGATAGATCACTCGAGCAGCGATCTCTGAGCTTTCGCGAATGAGTGCGTATTAAAAATTGATTATTTGGAGCTTGTAAATCAGTCAGCAGTGCTGCTTTTTCTTTGTTTATAAAAATCCAAGCCAGTTTCTAGCAAATGTCGATAGATCGCTTAAGCAGCGCGTTCGTAGCTTTCGCGGAAAGTGCGTATTAAAAATTGGTTATTTGGAGCTTGTAAATCAGTCAGAGTGCTGCTTTTTCTTTCTTTATAAAAATCCAAGCCAGTTTCAAGTGAAACGTCGATAGATCGCTTAAGCAGCGCGTTCGTAGCTTTCGCGGAAAGTGCGTATTAAAAATTGATTATTTGGAGCTTGTAAATCAGTCAGCAGTGCTGCTTTTTCTTTGTTTATAAAAATCCAAGCCCAGTTTCTAGCGAAATGTCGATAGATCACTCGAGCAGCGATCTCTGAGCTTTCGCGGAAAAGTGCGTATTAAAAATTGATTATTTGGAGCTTGTAAATCAGTCAGCAGTGCTGCTTTTTCTTTGTTTATAAAATCCAAGCCCAGTTTCTAGCGAAATGTCGATAGATCACTCGAGCAGCGATCTCTGAGCTTTCGCGAATGAGTGCGTATTAAAAATTGATTATTTGGAGCTTGTAAATCAGTCAGCAGTGCTGCTTTTTCTTTGTTTATAAAAATCCAAGCCCAGTTTCAGCGAAACGTCGATAGATCGCTTAAGCAGCGCGTTCGTAGCTTTCGCGGAAAAGTGCGTATTAAATTTGATTATTTGGAGCTTGTAAATCAGTCAGCAGTGCTGCTTTTTCTTTGTTTATAAAATCCAAGCCCAGTTTCTAGCGAAATGTCGATAGATCACTCGAGCAGCGATCTCTGAGCTTTCGCGGAAAAGTGCGTATTAAAAATTGATTATTTGGAGCTTGTAAATCAGTCAGCAGTGCTGCTTTTTCTTTGTTTATAAAAATCCAAGCCCAGTTTCTAGCGAAATGTCGATAGATCACTCGAGCAGCGATCTCTGAGCTTTCGCGAATGAGTGCGTATTAAAAATTGATTATTTGGAGCTTGTAAATCAGTCAGCAGTGCTGCTTTTTCTTTGTTTATAAAAATCCAAGCACAGTTTCTAGCAAAATGTCGATAGATCGCTTAAGCAGCGCGTTCGTAGCTTTCGCGGAAAAGTGCGTATTAAAAATTGTTATTTGGAGCTTGTAAATCAGTCAGAAGTGCTGCTTTTCTTTCTTTATAAAAATCCAAGCCAAGTTTCAAGTGAACCCGATAGATCGCTTAGCCGCGTCGTAGTTTCGGAAGTGCGTATTAAATTATTTTTGGGCTGTATAGTCGCGTGTGCTTTTTTTTTATAAATCAAGCCCAGTTTCTAGCGAATGTCGATAGATCACTCGAGCAGCGATCTCTGAGCTTTCGCGAATGAGTGCGTATTAAAAATTGGTTATTTGGAGCTTGTAAATCAGTCAGAGTGCTGCTTTTTTCTTTTTTATAAAAATCCAAGCCAGTTTCTAGTGAATGTCGATAGATCGCTTAAGCAGCGCGTTCGTAGCTTTCGCGGAAAAGTGCGTATTAAAAATTGATTATTGGAGCTTGTAAATCAGTCAGCAGTGCTGCTTTTTCTTTGTTTATAAAAATCCAAGCCCAGTTTCTAGCGAAATGTCGATAGATCACTCGAGCAGCGATCTCTGAGCTTTCGCGAATGAAGTGCGTATTAAAAATTGATTATTTGGAGCTTGTAAATCAGTCAGCAGTGCTGCTTTTTCTTTTTTTATAAAAATCCAAGCCCAGTTTCTAGGAAACGTCGATAGATCGCTTAAGCAGCGCGTTCGTAGCTTTCGCGGAAAAAGTGCGTATTAAAATTGATTATTTGGAGCTTGTAAATCAGTCAGCAGTGCTGCTTTTTCTTTGTTTATAAAATCCAAGCCAGTTTCTAGCGAAATGTCGATAGATCACTCGAGCAGCGATCTCTGAGCTTTCGCGAATGAGTGCGTATTAAAAATTGATTATTTGGAGCTTGTAAATCAGTCAGCAGTGCTGCTTTTTCTTTGTTT